>NC_072413.2:55544980-55848010 GCF_028858775.2 Pan troglodytes
GTGGCCTAAGATATGGTCTATTTTGGAGAAAGTTTTATATGCTGATGAATAGAATGTGTATTCTGCTGCAGTGGGCAAAATGCTATAAATGTCAGTTAGGCCTGTTTGGTCTAGTGTGTAGTTTAACTTTGATGGTTCTTTATTGATATTTTTGTCTGGACAACGTCTCCATTACTGAGAGAAGGCTGTTGAAGTCTCCTACTATTATTGTATTGCAGTCTATTTCTCCCTTAGGTCTATTAATTTTTGGTTATATATTTCAGTGTTCAAATGTTGGGCACATAGATATTTATAATTGTTATATCCTCTTGCTGAATTGACCCCTTTATTATTATATAGTGACCTTCATTGTCTTTTTGTGGCCTCTGACTTGTAGTCTATTTTTATATTATAGGAACTCTTGCTCTTTTTGGTTTCTGCATGCATGGAATATCTTTTTCTATCCCTTCACTTTCAGTCTATGTGTGTCTTTATAGGTGAAGTGGGTTTCTTGTAGGCAGCATATAGTTAGGTCTTGTTTCTTTATCCATTCAGCCACTCAGTATCTTTTAATTAGAGAATTGAGTCCATTTGCATTTAGTGTTATTGATAAGTAAAGACTTACTACTGCTATTTTGTTGCTTGTTTTATAATTGTTTTTATAACATCACTTCTGTTCTTACTGTCGTCTTTTATGGTTAAGTGATTTTCTCTGGAAATTTTGTTTTATTGCTTTTTATGGAGTCTAATGTAGGTTTTTGCATTGTGGTTACCATGAGAATTACAAAAGCATCTTATAGATATAGCAAACTATTTTAAAGAGATGACAACCTAACTTAGATCATAAATTTAAAAAAACATAATTGAAGAAAAAAATTTTAAAAAACCATCTACGACAGAGGTGTCCAATCTTTTGGCTTCCCTGGGCTGCACTGGAAGAACTGTCTTGAGCTACACATAAAATACAGTAACACTAACCGATAGCTGATGACCTAAAAAAAAAAAAGTCACAAAAAAATCCCATAATGTTTTAAGAAAGTTTACAAATTTGTGTTGGGCCGCATTCAAAGCTGTCCTGAGCTGCATGCAGCCTGTGGGCCACAGGTTGTACAAGCTTGATCTACACTTTAACGCCATCCCCTGCATTTTGAATTTTTGTTGTTTTAATGTACATATTTTTATATTGCCTATATCTTAAGTTGATGTAGCTTTTATTGTTTTTGATAGAATTACCTTTTAGGTTTTATAGTAGAGTTATGAATGGATTGCATACCACCATTAAAGTATTAGAGTATTCTGAGTTTTTCCATGTGCTTATTTTTACCAGTGGGTTTTATACCTTAAAAAATTTTTTTGGTTAATGTTTTCTGTTTTTAGGTTGAAGTACTTCCTTTGGCATGTCTAACAAGACAGGTCTGCTTGTGGTGAATTCTCTTAGCTTTTATTTGTCTAGGAAAGACTTTATCTCTTCTTTATATTTGAAGGATAGCTTTGCTGCGTGCAGCATTCTTAGATGCCAAGGTTCTTTTCTTGAGCACTTTGAAAATGTCATCCCACTCACTTTTTAGTGTGGTTTCTGTTGAGAAGTGTGGTGCCAGATGAATTGGAAGTGCTTTATTGTTATTTGCTTTCTTTTGTTTGCTGCTTTTATGATGCTCTCTTTGTCCTTGACTTTTTAGGGTTTGCTTATTATATTCCTTGGGGTAGTCTTTTTTTTTTTTTAAGATGGAGTTTTGTTCTTGTTGCCCAGGCTAGAGTGCAAGGGCATGATCTTGGCTCACTGCAACCTCTGCCTCCTGGATTCAAGTGACTCTTCTGTCTTGGCCTCCCACGTACCTGGGACTACAAGTTCATGCCACCACAGCTGGCTAATTTTTGTATTTTTATTAGAGACAGGGTTTCACCATGTTGGCCAGGCTGGTCTTGAACTCCTGACCTCAGGTGATCTGCCTGCCTTGGCCTCCCAAAGTGCTGGGATTACAGGTGTGAGCCACTGTGCCCAACTGGGGTAGTCTTATTTGGGTCAAATCTGTTTGGTTTTCTTTCTGATCTTCCTATACCTAGATATTTATATCTCTTCCAAATTTTGGAAAGTTTTGAATAAGCTTTCTACCCCTTGTTCTTTCTCTCTTTTGAACGTTAATACTTCTTATATCTGGTCTTTTAAGGTAATTTTCTATATCTTGTAGGTGTTCATTTATTTTTATTCTGTCTTCTCTTTTCTCCTCTGTGTGTTTTCAAATAGCCTGTCTTCAAGCTCACCAATTCTTTCCTCTGCTTGATCTATTCTTCTGTTGAAACCCTCAAATGAATTTTTCAGTTTAGTAAGTATATTTCTCAGTTCCAAGATTTCTGTTTGATTTTTAAAATTAATCTCTTTGTTAAATTTTTCTAATAAATCTCTGGATTGCTTTCCTGCATTATCTTGAAGATCACTGAGTTTTGTTAAATGTTCTATTTTAATTCTTGGTCAAAGAGCTCATATATCACCATCTTGTTAAGGTCAGTCACTGGTTCCTTGCTTTGTCCATTTGAGTAGGTCATGGTTCTCTGTTTGCTGTTGTATCTTGTGGATGCACATCTATGTCTTTGCATTGAAAAATTAGTCATTTATTCTAGCCTTCTCTTTCTGGCTTGTTCTGGTTTTCATTGGACATGTTTGCCTAGAGATTCTTTGTAATTTATCTATTAAATCTGTTAAATTTCTTCCTTTTCTTTCGTTTTTTGTTTTTTATTTTTCCAGACTGATGCCTCTTTTTTTGGTACTAGATGACATTTTAAGCCCAGGTTTGATTGGCTTTAGTAACTGGAACACTAACAGTCTCAAACTGGGGAGGTCCCAAGGGGGATAACCCAGCAGTGTGGGAAGGCTGACTAGGGATTTGTGCCTCGGGGACCTGTGGCGTGAATCTCCTATAGCATGGAGCTGCTGAACAGCCACTCTGATTTCGTATATCCTTTGGCTGATTACAGAGCAAAGTTTCCAGGGCTGGAAATGGTAGTCTCACTTCTCCTTTCTCTCTCGGGCTGTCCTCGGGGATATTTCTCCCTTCTGGAACTCATGGAACTTCCTGTAGGTTGAGGAAGGATTAGGTCTCCTGCCAGGAAATCCAAGATGGTGGAGGAGTTGGTCGTCAACCTCAGTCTCACTTTTTTCCAGTGTAGAAACCATGAGTTGGAGGAAAATTTTCCATGTGCTCGGTACAAGGCAGATTGTAGTGTGAGGCATTGTGGATATGGAAGTCCAATTCTCTTACCATCCGTTTTTTGTTTGTTTGTTTGTTTTTGTTTGTTTGTTTGTTTGTTTGTTTTTTCCACTTCTCTGTGTCCCCAGGAACTGTCTCATCCTCATATTTGAGTTCTGGGATATTACTGGTGCTGATCTCAGTGCTTTTGGCTTTCTGTGGGTGGGGAAAGTAAAATCAGCTTGCTCCTTGGCTGCCATTTTGGAACCAGAAGTTTCTCATAAGATTTTGACTAATTAGGCCAGGTATGGTGGCTCACACTTGTAATCCCAGCACTTTAGGTGGCTGAGGCAGGCGGATCACTTGAGGTAAGGAGTTCAAGATCAGCCTGGTGATCATTGTGAAATCCTGTCTCTACTAAAAATACAGAAATTAGCCTAGCCTGTTGGTGGCAGACTGTAATCCAAGCTACCTGGGATGCTGAGGCAGGAGAATCGCTTGAACCTGGGAGGTGGGGGTTGCAGTGAGCTGAGATCATGCCACTGCACTCCAGCTGAGGTGAAACAGTGAGACTCCATCTCAAAAAAAAAAAAAAAAAGATTTTAACTGCCAGTAGATAACAGAAATTGTATTAAGACTATTTGACAAAATAACTAAATGACTATGATATATTCTATAATTAGAACATAAGCTGTCATTTTAATAGATCAGGAATAGATTGTTTTCATTAAATAAATATTCTAGTTAACATTTGGCTCTCACTTGGAAGAGCAGGATTGCAAGTTTTCTAGAAATCATAGTCAATTCAAATATACCAATTCCAAAACCATATTGAACAGTAGTTTTCCTCGGTTCAGAAGAAATTTTAGAACATGTAGACTCACAGCCTCACCATTATAAATGTGGGCTTTTATATTGCTGGAGACATAAAGAGAGGGGATAAAAATGAAAAGGAGATACAGATATGTCAGAGAAGCCCTTGGAAAACTGAGAGTTAAGCAATAAAAATCAACACAATTAGTAAGATTAGGTAGTAAAAATGGTGTCTAGGCCAGAAGTAGAAAAAGCCTCAAAATTCAGCTTAAATATAATCAATCATGTTAACATTTCTAGGAGAAGAAATCTATCAATTAGAAGAGAGTGATCAACATGAAACAGAAAACACTGCAGTGTCTATTCAGCACTGCTCAGATCATATGTAGAGGTTATTGAAGAAAAGGGCAAACTTTCAGATAAAAGAGGATTTTTCTGGTGATAGTTGACAGTAGTAGAATTATTAAAAATAAAAATTTAAGTAAAGTTTAAAAATTACAAGTCATACAGTTACCTCATGCTCTCACTTATATGTAGGATCTAAAAAAGTTGAACTCATAGAAGCAGAGAATAGACTAATAGTAGTTTCCAGAGGCTGGAATAGGGGTGGGAGTGGGGATTAGGGAGATGGTCAAAGGATACAAAATTTCAGTCAGGTACAAGGAATAATTCGAAGAGATCTGTGGAAAAACATGATGACTATAGTTAATAGTAATGGATTCTATTCTTGAAAATTTCTGAGAGTAGATTTTAAGTGTCCTTGCCACAATAAAGATAAGTATGTGAGGTAAAACATATGTTAATTACCTGGATTCAGCTATTCCACAGTGTATACATATTTCAAAATAACATGTTGTATACTATATTCATAGATATAGTCAATTTAAGCAATATATGGGAGTTTAAAAATAACATGTTGTATACTATATTCATAGATATAGTCCCACTTAAGCAATAAATGGGAGTTTAAAAATTACATTATAATTGGATTTTATAGGAGGCTTTATGAAAGAAGATGAAAACTGGAATTATTTTGATATTAATATGGGTTAATGCAAATAAAAATATAACAAGGTGGAAATTTTAGCTATACCTGCCCAGATATATTACATAGCCAATAAGATAGAGAAGATGGAGAGTACCTTGTTTCTGCATTCTTGGGATTTTAGTAGTGGAAGAGCCAAGGACACTGAAGGAAATAATGCAGAGGTGTTAGTTTCAGTGCATCACTTATCTAGGTAAATGTAACACCTAATTATATCCGAACAAGAATTATATTTAAGGGAAGTAATCAGGGTATCATGTATACTTGAACTGTTTTGGTCATAACCAGTGTCTAGAAATCAAGTGTTGGCAACTCTATGATGTCTACTTGTTAATATCTTTTGCTCAGGGGAAGTTCAAACTAGGATTTGGTAGGATACATTCTTCTAGTGGACTTTGTAATTGGCTTGGCATGGTAGCAATTGTACCAGTCATTCCTGATTCTTCTCTTCACTACTTGCTATTGTCCAGCAGAATAAGTCCATCCCCACAAGTGAGTGGAAGTTGAAATGGAAATTAAAAGTAGAAGTGAAGAGTTTGAATCATACATCTGATTCTCATTGCTTTAATTTCAGGTTCACCAAGCAACCTTTTCATTAATGTTCAGCTTCCCAGGGAGATTTGGCTGTTAGGGAAAGATTGTACTAGTCTTACTAATGTGAGAGTTTTAGTGCACATGACAGTTCAATTTATGATTATTGATGAATTCATTTTATATTTGTAGCATAGTGGTCATTAATCTAGTGACTTTCACATTTTAGCAGGCTTTCAGATCACCTGCATTATCTGAGTGTGTGCTTGGTTCATACCAAGCAAGTCTTGTTAAAACCAGATTGCTGGACTTTATCCCTAGAAATTGTACTTCACTAGGTCTGGGATGAAGCTGAAGAATTTGCATTTATACCAAATTCCCAGATGCTGCTTATGCTGCTGATTAAGGAACCACAATTTGAGAATCACTGGGGTAGTTTTTAAAACATTGACAAGATTTAGTTTCTGGCCCCACAATGCAGGGGACCAGATCCAAAACATTGGTAACTTCTCCTGGGTAGATGCCATCTTATGAATATTCCTGATGGCTAGTTAACTAGCCTGTCCCTGGACACTGTTCTACCTTGGGGAATATCTTCTAACCATTGATGAGAGTTGAGTTATTTATATTATCAATAAGCCAGATCTATCCTGATCTTATTAATATCAGAAACTATTTAATAAATTCCAGATTTCACCTTTATTACTTGCTGTTTTATGTCATAAGAGTAGGCAATCCTATTACTTTCTAAAAAATACAGTCTAGCTTTTTTCTGCAAGTTAATTACAATGTCTAAAATTAAAAGTGGTCTTTTCCAAAATAATGCCTTTCTTTCCACTTGAATTTTCATCAGTCTTTTGACTTTCCAGCATTCAAAGCAGATGCTATCACTTCTGCATCAATAAGAGCTGGTATCAGATGAAAGTTCCTTGCCCGTTTCAACCCACTTATTTTTCCAGCTCTTCACAAAGTTTTCCAATTGGTTGCAATTTTAAAATGCTGTCCTTGTCTCTATTTCTTCCCTCTCCTTGCTGGCAGTTATTGCTTGCCTGACATAAGCAATACTCAGTATATTTTGTCTTGACTGACAGAATCTGACCGAATAATTGTCTCTTTCCAAAGCTGGTTTGTCCTCGCAAATTTCTTTCACTGTTCTCTATCCCTTTGCTGTGGTCTGAATGTCTGTGTTTTCGCAAAATTTATATGTTAAAATTTTAACCTCCAAGGTGATGGTATTAAGAGGTGGGCCTTCTGAGAGGTGATAAGGTCATGAGAGCCCACTCTCGTGAATGTGATTAGTGCTCTTTAAGAGACTTGAAGGAGCTTATTCACCCCTTCTGTCACATGAGGCCACATCCAGAAGGTGCCTTCTAAGAGCCAGGAAACAGGTCCTCAACAGACACCAAATCTGCCAGCTGCTTGATCTGAGATTTCCCAGCCTCCAGAACTGTGAGAAATAAATGTTTGCTTTTTGAAGCCACCCAGTCTAAGCTATTTTGTTATAGCAGCCTAAATGGACTAAGGACGTCCTCCAAGCAAGTGATTCTTAACCTGTTAGAGTGGTGCTGTCCAGTAGAAATATAATTTGAGCCACAAATGCAAGCCACTTATATATTAATTAAAAATTTTCTAGTAGTCACATTAAAAGCTAAAAAGAAACATGTTAAAATGATTTTATAATACATTTTATTTAACCCAATATATCCAAAACATTCTAATTTCAGTATGTAATAAATATGGAGCTATTAATACCAAGCCTTCAAGCTTTGGTATGTTTGACACAGCACATCTTAATTTGTACTAGCCACATTTCAATAGCCACGTGTGGCTAGTGGCTTACATGTAGGACAGTGTGGTTTTAGAGCCTCTGCATTCTCAGAATTTATTCCTCCAGAGTAAAGCGGTGAAGTTCACAGTATTTGATAAACTCTTTCACGGGGTTCTTGGGACAGCCCCTGAAGCCCATTCTTGGAGCTCTGGTAAAGATTTCTTGCTCTTAAGATCCCTCAAGCTCCAAAAGGATACGATGCTCCTGTCTCCAGCAAACAACAATAAAGTAGCCTTTGCTTTTGTGGAAACATGTGGAGCATCCTGGCCGATGAGAGCATTAAAGTGTGATGCTTCTCCTCCTGCTTCTGGGGTCTCAGTGCTAGCACCCCAACACCATTACCCCCTACACTCTCCCTGTTCTTATTTCACCTACAATTGCTACAGATGTGGAGGAAAAAAGAAAAAAAAAAGAATAAAAAGAATTAGAATGAATAGAGACTTCTTGTTCTAGCCTGCCAGATTAACCAGCATGGCCTGTGCTAGGTGTTCTTTGTATTTGTGACAGGGGTTTATGGATAAGTAAGAAAGAGGATTTGTACTTAAATATCAGAAATATTCTAATGCTTGGCCGGTTATACTGTTCATGCTTTTATCTCTTACATTGTCCTTCTCCAAATCATTTGTCCTCTGGTGAATCTTGACAAAGCGCCGGCACAAAATTAACAGGCAAGCAAAGCCTGGATGAGCAAAATTGATTTGCCTATAATCTGTTTGTGAAGAGATCAGGACGTGGTTGGAGTGATTTTAATTTCAGAGCCCAAGTCGCTAGTCTGTCTTTTTGTCAGGCAATTAGTTCCACTGACTGGGCAAGAATGCCGTGATGCAAAGTGCCCAGAGGAACCAGGCAGATGGAAAAGGCATATCCTTCTTTTGTTCCTTGGAGCATTCCTCGTGCCAGGCTTCTTTTGTCTCATTTATTTTGGGTAAAATTCCCTGCTTGACACTAGGCTCTGTGACTTTGCTGGGGCACAGGGCTGTGAAATAAGCGACCAAACGGACAGGCCTGAGGGCCAAATCTGTAGGTGAAAGTTCTAGATGAGGACCTCGAGGGAGGTGAGCAGTAGAGGAAATTCTGACAGCAGTTACTACTGGCCTGTCCAGCTGTGCATTAAGATCTTTGCACATGGTATTTCATTTTATTTTTTTCAACAATCCCAAATGATACTAATATCCTTGTTTTGCTGCTAATGAGTGAGGGGCAGAGAGAGGTTACTCATTTGCCAAAGTTCCATCTCTAAGAAGTGCAGAGTCAAGGTCGAAGCATGGTGCTCTTCATCCCTGGACTGTGCTGGCCACTCAGGAACCTACAGAAGCCATCGTTTCCTGGACTTTGGGAAAGGAAAATGTGTGGATAAAGAGGCAGGATAACTGTAACCTTAACACGGTGCTCCCACCCACTCGGGCAGGGTTTTTGTCTTCCTCCCTTGATTATTCTTCATACCTGACTGAATGTGGCTCATCTAAGGCAGAGCATAGGCGGGAGGCACAACAGTATTTGACCAGTGACTGACATACATTATCCTGTCTGATTCTCATAATGACTATGAGCAGTAACAAGGAAAGGTATTATTATCTTTATATGGAATTAAAGGGACTTTACCTGAATTAAAGGGACTATCTCACATTCCCAAAGCTGATTTAAATAAATTTCTGAGTTGTTTTAATTGTCAGGGTGACAGCTTACCTATAAAGGGTGCAGCTTTTGGAAGCAGGGATCATTTTCTATACACTTTTGTATCCCTCTCCACAGCACAGAGAACATTTCTGTGAGCACAGAAAGTTCTATCAGACAGTGCTACTCTAGAGGCCAGCAATGGCCAATTGGTAACAGTTTAACACACTACCCTACTTCAAAGCTAGAGGTTAGAAGTTAATAATTTTTGAATGAGTAAATGAATGAATAGCATAATGGAAGTGTCTTCTTAATATAGAGTGAGATAATTACGGTGATCGGTCATAGGCCAAATTAGTGCTTTCCAGGGTAGCTGACTCAATTTTTCAAAATGAATCATCAAAAAGAGCAAAATAACTCATTCCTTAAAGATGTCAAAGTGCAATTTTAAATGTCATATTAAGTAATGGCAAGATGCTAGAGTGTGGGTTAGTAGTGATTACTACTATTTAACAGCCATTTAAAAACAAGGCAAGCATAATGTTTTCACCAATATGGCATTTAAATAGTCAAAACTAATAGTCAAAACTACTCTACTTTGATAATGAATTAATTTGTAATTACTAATAACATTTTATTTACTTCATAGCATTTTTCATGAAGCTTAAACTGTATCATTGTTATTATTTTAGTTAATATCATGTTATCTATCTATGCCAGGAGACTGGCATTGCCTTTTAAAAAAATGACAGAGAAATCAAAGGCCTGACACATTAAGGTTTTCATTTACCTTGATGCCCAGCTAGTGATATTCTGTGATATTCTGAGTTGTCTTTTCTTACCTTGTTATTTTCTCATCAGCACTTCTAGGGACACTCGAATAAAAACAAGTAGCAAAGTAGATGCCACAAAGGCTAGGCTTCTTGCACTAGATTTCCCGCAGAGTGCAGAATATCTTAACTTGTTAGATGCTCTACCCAGCCTCTTAGGGAAGAAGTTTATCAGTTCAGCATATTGGTGTTTTGTGAAAACAAGAGAAAGGCTGTGACACATGTAACTCCTTTCAGTCCTTCCTTTAACCAGTCTCAGCTATAAAAATGCCTGTCCTTAACTAAGATTAAGCTAATACAGTTTGGGTGGGGGGGCCATATCTCCAGTGTAAAGCCACCCATTCATTCATTTACCATATAAGTGCTAGGCACTGGGAACACAGTGATGAATGCCACACAGCCCCTGCTCTCAAGCAGTTCATGGTCTACTGGTAACTCAGACCAGTAGATCAACAACCACCATGGAGGGCAATCAGCACTCAATGGGGGTAAGCAGAGACTGCCAAGGAAGCCACGTTGTACAGCGTGGGAGATAAGAAAAGACTTCCCAGAAAAACAGCAATAAATAATGTCATGAAGCCTAGATAAAAGTTTTCCAGGAGATGACGGGGGGAGAGAGAGAGAGAACAAGAAAGAGAATGTGGCTTGATTAAGCCTGTGGGGAGAAGTATAGTGTCATCGAAGCATAGAGATTTCAGGAGGCCACAAAGGGTAGTGTGGTAGAATGAGGCTCTAGAGCTGTGCTGTCTGATATAGTAGCCAATAGCCATATTTGGCTACTTATCTATTTTAGAGGTAGGGTCTTGTCCTGTTGCCTGGATAACTTGGCTGGAATTCAGTGCCACAATCATAGCTCACTGCAGTCTCAAGCTTCTGGCCTCAAGTGATCCTCCTGCCATGGCTTCCCAAAGCGCTGGAATTACTGGTGTGAGCCACTGTGCCTGGCTGTACATTTGGCTATTTAACAGGATGAAAATTAAATACAAATAGAAATGCAGTTCCTCAATTGTGTTAGCCACATTGAAAGTACTCAGTAGCCACTTGTGGTTACTATATTGGATCACACAGATATGAAATATTTCCATAATCACAGAGAGTTCTACTGGACATTGCTGCTCTAGAGGCTGGCAGGGGCCAGTCAATGAGGAGCTTTGAATGACATGCCAAGATGTTTGGACCTTATCCTGAGGATAATAAGACGCCACTGAAGCATTTGATATGAGGGAATAGAATGATTAAATTTATGTGTTTTGAAAAGCCACTCTATAGGTCACAAAAGAGATTAGAGAGAGGCAAGGCTAGAAATTAGAGATATCAGTGAAGAAAGTATTGGATTAAGCAGAGCAAGAGATGATGGGGGCCTTGTATGGGTAGAATAGAGAGAAGTATATGGACTCAAGAAATTTTAAGAAATAGAATCAATAGGACATATTAAACAATATGAAACAATATCTCAACAGATGTGGAGGATGAGAAGGCAGAGGTGAGGTTGATCCCTGGCTTAGGCAGCTAGTGAATAATGGTACCATTAGCACAGACAGGGAACAAGGCAGAGGAAAGGAACAGGTCTGGGGAGGAGTGATGATAAATTCAACTTTGTTTTTGCTATATTTGAGGTATACAAGGAGGCATCCAAGGGAGCTGCAGAAGACATTTGAATAGTCAGAGCTAAAGCTCAAAGGACAAATCTAGGCTGGAGATTAAGATTTTGATGTTATCACCATGTGGATGACAGTTGAAGCCATGGGAGTGGAGGAGCTCCCCAGGGGAGAGAGTGTGGAATGAGATGCTAAGAAGGCCGAGGTCTAAACTCAGAGAACCCTGATGGTGATGAGATCAGCCTAGGAAGAAAAGCCAAGGTAAGCAACCAGGGAGGTAGAAATAGAACCAAAAGAAAGTAGTGGGATTCAAGCAAAGAGAGAATATATAGGAAAAAGGAGTGGTCATTTTGTCAAATGTGTCAGAGGGCACAATAAGATAAGGGTTGAAAGATATCAATATGATTTGCAAGAAAGAGGTTGATCACTGGGGAAAGCACTTCCAGAGAATTGATGAGGGCAGAAGGTGCGTTGCAGTGGGTTGAAGAGTGAATGGGAGTTGAAGTGACAGCAAATATAAACAACTCTTTCAGGATAGCTCATTCCTGTCCATGTCCACTGTGCCGTTTTCAAATGTCTACCTCATAGTAAAGATATTTGTGAACTGCCTTATCCTCCAAACCACTCTAAGCTCATTAAAAGTACAGATGGGGATTCTGTATTTTTACTCCTCATTGTTTCTAGTGTGGGTTTTACATACAGAAAATGCTCTGTTTAAATGTTTAATACATTTCCAGCTTTCAAGTGTGTATTATTTTCACGTGTTATTCTCTTAGACAGCTTTTTTTGATTGAGTAGGAAGAACTCAGTTTCAGTTGAGAAAAAGATAAGTCCATAATTTAATCGACTCTTACAGTTTCAGGAAATTTTGTGAGTTGGGGGAGGGGGAATTTAAAAAAATCAGAAAACAGAACAAGGACAAATGTGTTTTAATAAAAAAATCTATTATGATTATTTACACCAATTCCTTGATAAGCATATAAATGTAAACTTTTATTGTTGGCATTATTTCACATATGATTTATCCAAATTCAGAGTTAATACTGTCGTTTGAGTGTACAGGTAGTGAGAAAATTTTGTTATATTCACAGAATATACATACACGTGCATTCAAAATATGTCCCTCTCTAAGCCAGTGGTATAGACACTGTCCCATTGGCTCTGCCTCTGCCCCGCAGGTGTATGCTGGGATCAGTCACATCATCCACATGCTCCTCACTCTTCTTTTCCTTCAGGCTGTTGATGAACCTTAGGGTGATTTCATCCCATTCCTCAGGCAACAGCATCAGCAGAAACCCAATGCAGATGATGATGGTAGCAGCCAGGCGGACAACATTGAATATCACCTCCTGCTTTAGGAGATCCACAGCTAGGAAAGAAAAATCAAGTCAGTCATTTCTATGCCTGTTTCTAAGCTTTGAAAACAAGTCACCAAAGTCCGTGTTACTTCTAGAGATTTCCAAGAGTCTTCTTTATTCTTCCAAATTAGTGTTTCCTTTTTCCACATTGCTAGGTTTGCTTTCCACTGCCTGTCTCTAAGTCATGCTTATCCTTCAAGGCTTAGCTTAAATTCCATGTAATCTGACTTAGTTATCTCCCCAGTTTTCTCTCAGTACTTTTCCTCTGTACCCCTTTAACCTTCTCCAGTTTCATTGGACCATTGGAGATTTTTCAAATGAGCCAAACATGTTAGTGTCTAACACTTGCGCAGGCTGTTCTTTTTAAAAATTTAATTGAGGTGAAATTCATGTAATATAAAATTAACCATTTTAAAGTGGACTTAGTGGCACTTAGTATATTCACAATATTATGCAGCCACCACCTCTCTCTTGTCCCCAAATATCTCCATCACTTCAAAATAAAAGTCCATACCCATTAACTCCTCAGCTTCTTATCCCAACTCCCCAGCCCTGAGCAACCACCAATCTGCTTTTTTTCCCCTATAGATTTGCCTATTCTAGTTATTTTATATAAATGGAGTCACATTCTCTGTGTCCTTTTGTGACTGGCTTCTTAGCAAAGTATTTTTGAGGTCCATCCATGTTGTAGCACGTGTCAGCACCTCATTCCTTCTTATGGCTGAATAATATTTCACTGCATCATAATTTGGTTATTCATTCAACTGCTGATGCACATTTAGGCTTCTCTACCTTTTTGCTATTGTGAATAGGGCTACTATAAACATTTGCGTATGAGGATATTTTTAATCTCTGTTTTCACTTTTTTGGGGTATACACTCAGGAGTGGAGTTGTTGGTCACACATGTACTGTTCTTTTTAGCATGAGCTACCCTTCACTCCTCATATCTCACTTCATCCAGCTAAACCTGTCCTTAGATCTCTCCCCTTAGGCTTCTTGCAGGAAGCCTTTTGGATGCTCCTCCTATGCGCCCTCGCAGCATTCAGCACATACCTCTATTAAAGCAATTCTATGTTGTAATTACTCAATTTTTTTTCCTTTTGTCTCCCTCTCAATGCTACATGGTCCTGAGGGCAGGGACTGTGCCTTATTCAGGACCTGTCACTAGTGTTAGGACAGTTCCTGGTGTACACTAATTGCTCAGAAATTCTTTGTCGGATGAATGAACGAAACACCTTGACAACTCCACTCTGATATTTCTTTTCTCTGAATATCTTACAGCCACTGGAGTCTGTCTCACACAATTTGGCATTTAATATTAAATTATTTTGTAGAATTCCAAGTTGTTTCATGTAGGTTGGTCTTCTTTTACAAATTCAGTCATAAGCATTTTAAGAGAATAATAATGTATTTTTTTCTTTTTTGCTGCCCTGATCACATGATAAATATTCAATAAACATTTGCTGATTGTCGTGGAGGACAGAAAAGTGGCTACTCAAGACTTGAAATTATAAAATTTTGAAGTTAAAAGGACTGTACAATCATCCAGATAATCCATTTGCATTACTTGTTTCACTGGCAGGTTTCTCTAGAAATATCCTGGAAAAATAGCTTCTCTTGTCCCTGAGGTGAGTAAAATTGCTTTTTCCTTATGTCTATTCCAGAGGGCCATCTGCTCTGCCCCAGGAGAGCTTTCCGCGGCTCCCCATGGACTGTCTGAGGAGAAGCCAACCTCATGTACATCCTCTGCACTTTCATTAGTGACGGTTACTTGAAAGTCCTATGCTGGGGTGCCTTTTGTTTCCATAGGACTTCCTCTAAAAATACCACAAAATTAGGTTGTCAGGGAGATTATATGAAACCCAAATGATACATTTGGTATTTAATTCTAAAAGCACAACCAAGTAAAAACAGTGTTTTTAGCTGCAGATTTTAAATCTGCTGCATAGTTACTCTGTTGTCTGCCACCTTCATGATATTTAAAAACATCTTCCCAGGCAAGGAACATAATTCACAATTTCTAGAAGGAACAACTCAGGACACAGAACAAACACAAGCAAGAGACTTGTAGTGGCCAGGATCTGCACATGTCACATGGTACCTGTACCTGCATTTCCAGGAACGCTGAGCACTGTCCCAATGGAGATAAGGATTGGGTATGTCAGCACCACCCCAACATTCACCAGGATGTTGAAGGCTGTAAAATAGAGGAGGAAATACAAGATGAAAGAGAAATAATATGCTGGACTTTTTTCTCCTTATGGTAAATGAATCAATGTCTTTGCTACATGTGCCTTTTAGACTGTCTATACCTTTGATCCTCTAATTTTGGAGATGGATGCATGTGTATTCTACCTGAATTAGTCATTTTCTTCTTTCCTCCTCTGCCACTCTCTTTACCTGAATCTTGCCAATAGACTGGCAAAAGGTATATGGAGCAAATACAAAGAGGTAAAATAATTGATTCACAGGACTGTTTATTAGCACTATAAAGGTAGATTGGGGCCAGCCAGAGGTTAAAAGCAGGTGATTGATTGAAGATGGTGCCTCATCTCTTTATTGCTGTGCTATGTTGTGCCACATTCATAGACATTAAATGGCTCTAGTGTTACTGCCTAAAGGAAGGTCTATCCAGTGATAGCCTATGCTGTTTTATTCCCTCTCTCTGGAGGTCAGCATCATGTGGGCAAACAAGGGTGGGTTTAATGTAATTCACTGAATTCCAGAGACTGTCTCTACATCCTGATTTGTGTACAGATAATCAGAGGGCAGATCCACAGAACCAGCTGAAGGTGTAGCTCCATGCTCTTCAATGAATACCTTTTGGACCTCTTTGGTTAAATATAAAATTAGTTAAAATAATCATTTACCCACTTTAAAACTTTTCAAAAACACATTTTCAAAAAGAAAAAAAATTATAAATTACAAAGCATTATTCTAATAGAGTCTACTCAAATGTTTGTTTCAGGGGATAGAGAGATGAGTGTCCTCAATTCAGAGATCTCCATGACAATGAGGCAAGCATGTTGCCTATATCTCTGTAGAACCAAAAAAAGTTCTAGAAGCATTCCAATAAGGATGATGTATGTTCTTCTATTGTCATCTGTAATTCCCGCTTTAAGCCCACTGGGTCACTTTGTGCTTGGTAGTTAGAAACAGTGAGTTTGACTTTTACAAGACTTGGGCTCCTTTATATTGTTCATACTATAGTGGCAAGCAAGGCAGAGGGTCTTCCTAAACTAATAACTGCTCCTCATTCCTGACAAAGCTGCAACATAAATGAATATTCCAGCACTTTGACACTCCCCTCAGACTCAGGGAGTCCAACATCGCAAATTCTGACCAATCAGGAATTTATTAAATACAGCACAGGTTCTGCTGAGCTCCATAGTATGGGGCCTAGCCTGAGTTTAAGTGCAATTCAGACATGCTAGGTGAATGGATGAGGCTGACTTGCATTTGGACTAACACATTTCCTGAAAGATAGGTCAACCTGAGAGGAGTGAGGCAAAGTAAACATAAGCAAACAAGAAACCATAGCTACAGGAGATGTGGGGTAGTTCAGGGTGCAGATCGATGTGTATCTCTCAGACCTGTGTCTCAGCCAGATCACATCTGATTTCTATGGAGAAGAGAGGGAGGGCAATAAACACTTAGGAATAGGAGCACTGAAGACTGTAAGATCCTGGGGTGTGTAACAGGCTGGAGGGAGGCTATCTCCTCGATTGCCACAGCACAACTTTGGCACAGTGAGCTCTCTGCAGTGCACTGGGGTGGGCCTGGTAGAGCAGCTGCAGTGCTGCTTGGCACTGTACCCAGTGGAGTGTGGAGCTCATACTGCTTGGTGGCGAATGCCAGTGTTCAGCTGGCACAGGTGGTGTCCAGCCTCTGCAGGCTTGCTTGGGAGCACGTATTGGATATGCCAAGGAGTATATGTTGGTGGAGGGCTACTTTGCAGCAGCAAGGTGGAAATCACATGTGCAATGAGGAGGCTAAAGGCCATTGAAATTTTAGTTAGGATTGTTCCCATTTATGTTGTTTTTGGCCAGAAAATAATCTAGGTGCTTTTAATGAGGTTGTTTTGGTCTTACAGAAATATCGCTATTGATTTCTACTCAACTTAGCAGAGGTTATGAGAGGTGCTAACCATATAATTTTGGCGTTGAAAAGTAGAACTCAAGGGACCAACAATTAATGTTTGATCCTTCTCTTGAGTGTTTTCTGTCGAAGACCTCCCTGAGTCTGAGGGGCTGAGCCAGCATAGAAAAAGATGACCCAATCAATACTCTTGCAGGGATGAAAATAAGAACATTTAGCTCCCAGGAATTGCAGTGCTGCTACTATTTCAAATTATATCACCTCAGTAAAGAAGGTCAGTTGAGGGTTGATGGATGTTCTGCAGGTCGAGCATTGTGGGAAAATGTGGAGTGGGCAGAGGGAGTTGACCTCTGAGTAGCACGTGGAAATAGAAGCGGCATGAAAAGGATTTCTATGGAGAAGAGAGGGATGAGGGATGAGCAACAACATTGGGTTGTTGCTGTTTTTTAACTGCTTGGTGAGAGAAGAGCAGCCTTATTATTTTTCAGGCTCCTCTCACATCAAGTGACAGCAGCACAGCTTAAAAGTCAGATCCTGGAGCTGAGGTGAAGCAGCCAGCCTCAGAGTTATAGGAAGCTGGCAATGAAGACATTACAAGGACTCCAGGTGACTTTTTCTTGGCCATTAACTAGGTACTGTCTACTCAGCCAGGATCACCAAGCCTAGTGCACGCTGCTGTCTCTATATACTGGCAATGTCTTCCTATCACAAATCCATTCTCCATTCTCAGCCAGAGTGAGCTGTTTCATATGCAGATATGAGCCTATCACCAAACTGCTTAAAAATTACTAAGTGGACTTTAAATCCAAACACCTCAAAATGGCTTTCCAGGATCTTCCCAATCTGCTTCCCTCTTAAATAGCATCTCCCTCCCTCCCTTCCTTCCTTTCTTCCAAACTCAGTGCTCCCACCAGTTTGAACCACTCTGAGTTCTTTGAATGCACCATCTACTCCCTAACCTCTGCCCAACACACCATGGCACACATGGAACATTATAACATGATACAGTGTATTAGAAAGAATGAATGAGGCTGAAGAAGAATGGATTGAAGGCCAGTGGTATACAGAGAGGCCTGGGCCTCCAGTGCACACCTTAACTCATGGGAGGCATACTAGTTGGATAGCTTGAACCTAATCAACCAGTAGCTTGCAAAGAACCTTCTAAACATGACCCACGACATTGAACAACATAAGTTTGGGAACTAGAGCACAGAGTTACCCAAGGAAATAATCCTATGATGATAATCTAACTAGCCAAAGAAAGATTGATATAGGAAATGGAAGGCAAAACCCGAGGCCACTTACCCAGCCACAGCCCTGCCATCCCACAGAGACAGCCCCATGGCAGAGCTGCAAAAGAGGACCAGTGCTCCACCTTGGTGAAATACAAGATGACTGGGGTGAAGGAGATGAAGATCAAATTGAAGAAACCCAAGGTGGAGACAAAGTGTGCAGCTTCCCCAAAGTTGGCACTTCCAAGAAACATTTTAAACAAGACCTGGAATGAGAAAGAAACTCTACAGCCACACAGAAACTTAGCCAGAGCAGAAACGTAAGTCTTACTGTTCCATACTGTGAGCTAACTGGCCCAGAGTTTATTCTCCATTTCTTCTTGCCCTGACATCTTCACAGCACTAGATGGGCTGTTGAGATAAGGAATTAAAATACTCCATAGCCTTCATATGAAATAGCAAATGTCATAAAATGAATTTCTTATGGTGCTGAAAACTGCTGGGTAGTGTACATTGTGTTTAGTGCCACCATCAGTGATGGGTATCGGGTGAATGATAAATAAGAGTCCAGACAAGCCCAGAAAAATCTTCTAGGATTGACAGGCCATTAATCCTTAACTTAAAGCATGGGATTTGTTTTATCCTTATTTTGATAGATACTGAAAACTAAATTGGACAGAGAGACCCTGTCATTATGTTGTTGAGAGAAATAGTATTTTTGCCTTGGATTTATAAGCAATTTTCTTTGTGAGCTCAAAATGACTTCACAAATATGATGCTTGTTCCCCAGATTAAAAAGCAGTTTTTATATATTATAAACCTGTGTGCAGAGGAAGATGGCAAAGAGAAGCAAATGGCTAACATAAAATCACACAACAGATTACAGAGAAAGCCAGGGGTATAGTCCATATTTCTTAGCTTCTTAAGCCCACCACTCCCTATACTAATCCTGTAACAACACAGAGTGAAGCAGATCTCTTCTGCCTGGAATTATATTATGCTGCAGATATGATTTGGTGCATGTCAGAATGAACACATTCTGTAACCTGGTCAGGGGAAATCCCTCTGTAAGAGTGCCATTCTGGTCATATAGCAATCCCAGGTACTGCTTCTAATTTCAACTGAACTAATTATTTTTTTCTGTTGAAAGACTTAATCAAAAGAATTTGAGCACGTGGTAGTCTTTGGTCACATCAGACATCTTGGTGGATCTCAGTTGGGGAGCAAGTTAGACAGTAATGGCCATTGAGTGAACATTTGTCAAGCTTGTCACACAGAATCAATGGGCCAAGAAATGTCAATATGGAAATAGACTTCATGCCCTCTGAGACACAGTGTTGGTTAATAATCAGAACAGGCTTCCAGGAGGGATGAAAAGGGTATTTTCTGCCTTTCAGAGTGTGTTTTCTCATTGAAACACCAAGAGAGGTGAAATTGGAACAGTTCTTTAATACATCCAGAAAGTTGACTTTAAAAGTAGAGCTTTGGGGAATAACCTTTTAGATCTGCTCTCTTAGTGCTCACTTCTGAAGTCAGGTGCAATGACTCTGAATAGAATTTTCTTTGATGACAGGGAACTCCAGTGGAGAAAAAAATGGTGGGTACATACAGCAGACGTAGAGCATCCATCAGAGAGAAAAAGAGCTTCTTCATTTTGCTAGTAACACGAGCTCCTGTGGCATGGGGTTAATATGTGCCAAACAGCTCTCTAGTGACAGCTTATTTCTAACACCTCTTTTGAGTTAAAATAATGACCATAGATAATTAAATTAAAAAACACAGGGAGAGAAGATGCCTTTCTAATGTTCCTGCTATAACTGCCTGATAAATGAGGGATTAGGGCATAGCACATGGGCTTAGAAGTTGGCTAGTCCAGAGTTTAAGTCTTGGCTCTATCACTATTTGGCTATATGATTTGGGGCAAGTTATGTAATCTTTCAAAGCCTCAGTTTCCTCATCTGGAAAGTGGAAATAAGTATTTATGCCTCATAAGTTTGTATTAACACAGGCAAAAATTTTCAGGCAGGTACCCATCACATAACAAGTAGTTAATTTACTTACTATTATTTCAACACATCTATTTTCTTTCTAATCAATGATTACATCGTACTTTCTTACTTTAGTACTCAAGTCTAAGTTATGAGTGACAGTTGCTTACAAAAGAAAGTGCACAACATACCTTATATAATGCAGATGTAGAGGCTGAGCCCACCGCAAATGCCACTCCTATGATGGAATCAGCGTGGAAATTATCTGCATATGCCATCATGACAATGCCGGTAATTGCCATTATTGCAGCAACTATCTGTCAAATAGGATGCAAAGAAACAGAAAAGCAATGATCCCTCTGTATCCTAGAGCAGGCAATTCAAGACTTCCTGAAAGCTGCTAAGTACTTCCTTAAACCTAATTACCTTTTGTACATCACTTTAAATGTAGAAAGGCTCAGTATTAGAAATAAATCAATATGTTCATGAGATATCCAGGCACAGAATATAAAAGCTGTTCACATTCTAATTAAAGACTAGTAATTTTATTATTTTTAATATATTTTTACTTTTTTAGGCCTAATTTTAATTTTTTAGCTCAAGCTTTCTAGAGACTAACATTTGTACTGGTGAAATTTAATAGGAAGTCACTTCTAAGAGTTTTCATCTCGTCTGTATTTCATCTATTCTTTTTCCTCCAATTCAGCATACATTTTAATCAGCTCCTTGGCTCAAGGTATGTTTCTGAAGATCTCCATCTAATCAGGACCTGATTAGAGAAGCATGATATTGATACAGCTAAGAGGCAAAATTTGGGCCAATGGGAAAAAAGAAAGAAAATAAATTCTCATAGAGATTTATAGAGGAGCAAGCTGAGTCTGCACTGTCACTTGGAATGTCAAATGGAAGCCAGTACTTCCTTTTGTTCACATGAAAATTCAGTTTTTCAGAAAAACCACTGAAAGATAATTTCATTTAATTACTCTAGAGCATTAACTGCATAAAGTGAAATATTCATAATTCAACTGAAGTCATCATTGTTTACTGTAAATTGATGATTCTTGCTATATTCAAAACAGGAGTCTACTCCTTTAGTGAAATGCTGGTTTGTGTCATCTCTTTATCTTGAACTAGTTCTACTGGAAAGCAGTTCAGAGCTACAGCAAACAGTAAAATGATGCTGGAACAGGTGACAATATGTCGTTTCCTTGTGAAATGGTTTCACTGACTTTAAAATCCAGATGAAAATTGGTGAGAAATTTAAACCTACATGGTGATTAATTTTGTTAAGCTTCAGTTCTGAGTATTCCCAAGCAAAGAAATTCTTCAGTTCTGAGATTCCCAGTAAAGAAATTCCCAAGTAAAGATAGCTTTTTAACATATGTGATTTTCGGGGGCCCTTTTGAATACTATTAGTGAATTATTTTTTATAACATGTAGATTTTTAACATGTAATTACTGACTCGCTTGAGGCCACTGCAAAGTATGTTCCCAATTACATAGAATTCAGACGCTGCTAAAGCATGTCTTTTGTTAGTGGCCACCAAAAACAAGGGCCCACTTGGTTTCAGAGTAGCTCCATATTAAAGTGTCCTTAATGAAAAACAGCAGGAGTACTTGAGAATAGACATAGACATGTCAGCAGTGAAAAACCATCTTCATTAAACATTATCCAGGAGGCTGCTTGATGGGAGGTGGTTTTCTTGCTGAGTGAATATCATATTCTCTGAAGCTGCTGGGTGTCTGTTCCAGTTAGACTTGGCCTTAAACTATAAGGAATAGAATTTAAGAATTTAGGTGTCAAGGAGATTTCTAAATAATAAGTAATAGACTCATCAATAAACACAGTGAGGGGGTTATCTAGACCTGGATAAAGGTCTAGACTCATCAGTAAACACAGTGAGGGGGTTATCTAGACCTGGAAATTCTATGAGGGTTATCATTTTCCTTGATTTGGGGATTTGCAACAGTTCTTTGGGGGATCTGATTTCAGGGAAATAAAAAAGGCACATTAGATATTGGCATATCCTGATTTGGTTTTGTGTTTAAATGATGTTCACTGGTTAGTATTCATGTGCACAAATAGATTTCCTTCATAAGAATGAACTAACGGGATAATACATTTGAGTTAACGTTTGTTTTCTTTTAGCTAAGCATTGCATTTTCTAGGTCAAATAAACAAGCGGTTACTTGAAGCCAAGGCTAACAAAACTGTAAATCCTAACGAACTTTCACATGATGTGCTATTTTATATTTTAAATTATTAAAAGCATTCTATAATACATAATACATGGGTTTAGGCAATTACACACTGTAGTATGTAATTCTGGGTTTAGAAAATTGTGAAAACCAATTAAAAAACCCCAAAGCACAAAACAAAATCCTGTCTAGAAAAGGACAGGCAGTTGGTTTCATTATCCCCAAGATATGACCACAGGTAGGAACTCTTCCTTTTCTGAGTTAGCTACTAGTAAAAATAGATATGCATAAAATTTCTATTATGTTTCCTCAAGATAGGAATTGAACATGGGTAAAGATTACATAACTCTGTAGCAATTCAAAATTATAACCATAGTGAGCCTCTTAAAGATCTTCATTACTCGTTATATTCAAGTGCTTGTGAAAATATTAGCCTGGACCACTTAAATTGACATGTCAATTACAGCAGTGTCTCTTTCAATTGCCTTCACAGAGAGAAGCATTTTTCACTTTAGGGGGTCAGACAATGCTGTTAAGTTCTGAAAGAATGAAAATCTGAATATTTGAAATGTTAGAAAAATTCTCCATGACATGAGCAGTAATTCATAAGTTATATAGTATGTTCCTGGGGCAGGGTGCGGGTGGAGGGTATAGTGGGAATAGATAAATTATTTGCCACATTTTAGTTTAAATTTCAAAAATATCTGATAGGTCAAATTCTCTATGGCTATATTTTAAGAAATTTTAAATATATTTCTTATCTATACTGTTGTAAGTGAAGGAAGAGATCTCAACTAATCTTGAAAATGAGGAAAAATTGTGGAGTGGTTGTTTGGGTGATCTCAGAATGGCTCTGCTTGGCACCACTGGTTTAACTTTAGAGAGTAAATACTCTTTAGATGTCTGGAGAACAAATATCCTAAGCACGTATCAGTCACACACATTTTCAGAATCAATCAGTCATCAAAGAGGGATTAATAATCTGTTCTTCTCAACAGAAAAACACAAAACGACTCTTCTTGGCCTCAGCTTTCTGGAAATGTGTCTGCAGGAAGCCAGTGCCTAAAATATTGTGTCAAAAATGCTCATATGTGTTCATTCACATGAAGACAACCACTAAAGTGCTCCTGGGACACATTAACATCCATGAGGAATTCTTCTGCTGAAAATACACCATCTAGTGGTGCCACCTGCTCGGCTTCTGAAAAATCTGTGTCTCTTGACAATCTATTCCAGTTCCAGCCTCTTAACCAACCAGAAGTGTCTAAATAAGATGGAAAACTAGGCCAGGCACAGTGGCTCACGCCTGTAATTCCAGCACTTTGGGAGGCCCAGGTGGGTGGATCACTTGAGGTCAGGAGTTCGAGACCAGCCTGGCCAACAATGGCGGACCCCCGTCTCTACTAAAAATATAAAAATTAGCCGTGCTTTGGTGGCACATGCCTGTAATACCGGCTACTCGGGAGGTTGAGGCAGGAGAATCTCTTGAATCTGGGAGGTGAAGGTTGCAGTGAGCTGAGATCACATCACTGCACTCCAGCTTGGGCAACAGAATTAGACCCTGTCTCAAAAACAAACAAAAAAGATGGGGGAAAAAAAAAAACCTCACCATTACCATTATCTGAACCTGGCTTAGGTGAGAATGTTAGTAACCATAGTGACCATAAAACTGCCAGTGCCTCCATTTAAAATGTTTAAACCTCTCTGCCCTCACACATTGTAGTGTGCCCACCGGGGGTGAGTCATTGAAGGAAGAGGATTTATTTAGCCCATTATCTCAGCATGCCAGTTGAGTGGCATGGCCTCGTGAGCCAGCTATCTTCCTCTGCAGGCTGGGGCCCTCAGACAGCTCTCTGCACCAATTTTCAGAGCCAATCAGAGGGGATCCGTGTGGCCATTTGAGCCTGTTCCTAAAGCCCAAAGAGGGCTTTACCAGTGGACATTTGGTGATCTCACTGTACTGAATGCTACCTGTGACCCTGCATGGAGGGTGTTTCTTTTATCTTTCAAATAATTAGTTTGTACAGATAAAGCCTAAAGAAATATCTGGCTTTTGGCCATTTTTGTTTTCTTGTATCTTTTTTTTTTTTCTTTTTTCTTTTTCTCTTTTGGCTCGGGCCATCAAAAGCCCACAAAGGTTTGGTCCTTCTCTGCATCTCCATGAGGGTTTATCAACCTGATCCCATTCACTATGGTTCCCACTCACAGATGGTTTTCACAATTCTTATTTGCATAACAGTACAAGCTCTTTTAGGGTCCAAGGCATTGGATGAACCTTTAGTTGCTTCTCTTCCTACAGTGTTTCTTTAAGATTTTAAAGGTCAAAATGACTGATTATAATACAAACATGTTTCCTTACTTTGCCTTGAGGCTAATTCTGTTTCTTGAAGCTAGGTGAGTATGAAGCAGCTGGTTCACAAATGAACCCTTGAATTCCAAAGCCTACAGCAGCCCCTAAAAATGCAGATCTCAGAGCACACTGCTGGCAGCTGCTGTGCTCAAGTTGAAGACTAAAGGTCAGTAGTTGAGGTTGCGACACACATTAATAGTTTGACGAATGAGAAACATGCTAATGATTATCTCTGGGTAAATTTAGATACAGTCGATTTTCAAGGAACTATGGCTATACAGAATCCTTAAACTTCTGCATATGTTATATTTAAGGTTCTATGAAAAACTTTCTTTTTTACTCAGATTCAATTAAACTGAATAAGTGCTGAAATGTGAAAAATAAGAGGTGTGGCAATCTATAGCTGTCCAGATGCTGTGTGTGATAGGGGGAAGGGGGGTACCTTGGATAGCAGCAAACCCAAGGGATGCTGGGCCTCTGAACTCCCCCTCTCCCTACATGCATGGATTTTTATCTGAATAAAATCCATTTGAAAATGATCTCAAAGGGAGACCTGGATGTCAAAGATGTAAAGAAATTCCACGAAGAAAGAGTGAAGGATATATGTGGAGGGTAGACACATTGACTGCACCTTGTTGAAGGGGTTACAGATTCCTTGTGGGTGTAAAATCGGACAACCAGCACAACCCAGCTGTCTCCTCTCTTGGCTATATTCATAAGTCATTGTCCTGCCAAGATAGGGGTAAGAGGGAGGATGACTCCCACTGTCCATCCTCCACTGCCTCTTCCAGGAAGCATGGAAGCTCTGGGCAGAGAATTCTGCATTGCACATGAATAAAGAGGAACCAAAGGCAAGATGGAAACAAATGGTCAAGTTATGTGTCATCTTAATTCTTAATATTTAGTATCAGCATAAATCAGTAGCAGCTCAGCTCCAATGTACTGTTTTAGCCTTCAGGGGCCCAATTTGAATTCAAAGAAGTATATGCTATACCATGAAAGATTCAGTTTAACTGATGTACTTCAGTCAGTTTTTGGTAGATCCTGGAAAGTCTTTGAAAACAGCTATAGTTTGGGAAGCTAACTGCATAGGGACCCAAATATAGCTGGAAAATATGTGGCTCCGAAGCCAGAGGGACACTAATTCATTTCACAATCTGCTAAGACAGTTGGGATCTGCTGAACCATCCACCAACCACCAACATTCTCCATATCTTCAAGGAAATTGGAAAATATAAGAAAAATTTGAATGAATAATATGAAAAAATAAGAGAGGGACAAAATCTGAGAGAAAGTTTCTACCATTCTAGTCTGGCATCTACTTTTCATTGGTGTAAAACAGATACCAACAGCAGAGAAGAAAGCTCCCAGCCAGTGGCACATTCCCCTTGGGAAGAACCTTTTTTTAAAAAAAAAAAAATTAAGGTGGGGTTCTCTGGTTCTTACGAATTTAAGAACTCTAGCTAAACATAATAAGGTCTGAGAGACAGGAGAACACCTATTTTCAAGGCTGCAAGAGCTGGATTATCACTTTCTAACATTTTTGCAATCAAAAAATTATCTTTTAAAGAAGTTTACTAATTTTCATGGGATGATCACAGATTAGCTGCAAGCAATTGCTCATGAAAGGGCTTTTGAACACATCATAGATAACCAATAAATGGGCTGAAATGACTTCATACTAAATGTAAAACAGATTACCTTTCCATCTGTAATTCAGTGTTCAAAAGAAACAAAATATTAGCAAGTTATTCATAATACATAATTCATTTTTATGTGAGCATTAGTAATTCTGGCCTACTTGTGGTCCAGATAAACCCATATTTATGATGTTGTAACTTAGTGTCTTTCACTCTGTTCATGGTGTTCTTTTTACATAAAAAAAAAAAATTAGAAGTAGGGAAGGCCATAGCTTCTCATTTTAAATGTGCTCATTCCTGGGGAGCTAAGCATATGAAAATTATAATCCAACAAACATCTGTTTCTAAACTACTGCTGCTTTAGCATGAACTAGAAATATAAATTTTAATCTGATGACTGAAAGCATCCCTTTAACTGTTTTTTTTTTTTTTTTTTTTTTTTTTTTTTTTTTTTTTTGAGTAGTCCAGTGGGATGACATCTGGAGGGGCTATGCTTTAGATTATTTATAGATGTGGGCAATAAGAGCTACATTTATGTTGTCAGTGCTGTTTGCCCTCGTTTAATTTCTCAAATGACCTAATTATATGTGTTCTCAATATGTCTTGGGAGGAAAATAATTGCTGATACTGTCAAAGGCAAAATGCTGAATATGTTTCAGTGCTTCTCACATTCCATGGCCTGATTATGGGCATCATTAAATTACACTTTACCATTCTTCCGGAACATGGCATTGAACATGTCCTAATGTTTCACAATGAGAAGTGAAGCACTTCCTCTTACTTAAAAAGAAAAATATTTGATTTTTACAGGATGCCTGACACTAATGCTCACTATTCTGCTATCTATAATGTCTTCACTTATGGATATATTTATTAACAAATACTTATTATCTATTTAACATTTCCTCTACTGAGTGTTATTAATTACAGATGCTGTATTCGTTTCCTAAGGCTGCTGTAACAAATTACCACAAACTTGGTGACTTAAAACAACAGAAATTTATTCTCTCACGGTTCTGGAGGCCAGAAGTTCAAAATACAGCTGGGACCAAAGGCATCTCTAAGGAAGGATACAGTCCTTGCCTCTTCCAGGGTTCTGGTCAGTGTCTTGGCATTCCTGGCTGGTGACCACATCATTCCAATCTCTGTCTGTGATCACATTGCCGCCACCTCCTCTTCTGTGTGTGTCTCTTTTGTGAGTCTCTCATAAGGACACTTGTTATTGGATTTAGGTCCCACTCAGATAATCCAATATGATGTCCCCTTTTCAAGATCCTTAAGTTAATAATATCTGCAAGGACCCTTTATCCAAATAAGGTCACAGTGACAGATTTGGGGGATTAAGATGTGGACAGATCTTTTTTGGAGTCACCATTCAACCCACTGCAGATGGCAAATTTTAAATGGCAATGGTTGGTAGCCTATAGGCAGATTTTTGATTTTTAAAATCTGCTATTTAAAGATAAGTTACACAGTTGTTTTCTTTTTCTCTAAAATACCTCAAATAAACACTGTACCTTTTTGGACGTAACCTCTTGCATCAGTGAGGTCCATGGTTAAATGTGTTCATTTGCTTTAATACAACGGATTTTATTGCTGGTATATCTAATGGTGAAAATATGGATTTAATGTTGGTATTTGCATGCCACTAAAAGAACAAAAGAGCCTCCAAATCTCTCTTCTCCCCTCTTCTGAGAAGGCTCTCCAGGTTCTTATGGGTGGTCCATGATAGTGAAAGACAGTGAAAAGAAAGATCTCAGAAGTATGAACTCATTTACTATATCCTCAAATATCAATCGAACCCCCACTTCGTGCCCTGTAATATTCTAGACATTGGAAATAGAGACAGCTGACTTCCTAGGGGATGACTTATGTTGATATATAGGGCCTTGTGCTTGGAAGGTCCCCACCCTTGGCTCAGTGCTCTGTTGTTGTTATCTTAAAATTATTAATATTCATTTTGCACTGGGCCTCATGGATTATGTGGCAGATCTTGAAAAGAACAGTGGACAATATAGGAAAGCTTCCAGCTCTCAAGGACTTGTCAGGGTATCTGATGGTACACAGCCAGCACCAGTGCCCCAGACATAAATATGTGATGCTGAGCCCTTTGGGGTCAAATCTAAGATAAGCCAGTAAAGAATGTAGTGTCACATTTGGATATACTGTAATGGTATCATGGACTGACTCACAGTTTCTGATTTTGTCTTCTATCAAAACTTTCTACTTATTAATATGAAGCTTCATTTCTAAATTTCAGAGCAGCATCTCCCAAGATACAATCAGAATTGTCTAACTAACTGTTTTCTTAAGAAAATCTTTCAGGGTTAATGACCATCATAAACCCTCTCTCTAACGTAGACATTGGGTTCAGCATTTGGGAGGGGGAAAGGACCTTGGAATCATTGCCAATAAGAGCAATGTTTTTATAACAAAATTGTTTCAAATTCTATCTTGGACATCTCTTTCAGAGAAGATAAGTTGTGTAATATTGATACTCTGAGAAAAGGCAATTCATTTATACCTCCTTCTAAAGAAGTGTTGTCTCAGTATGTTCATCATAGTGGCATGCCGGATTATATGAATGAGATCTGGCTCCTTAAATCTTCAGGGCTTCCCAGCAATCTATTTTTAACATAGAACAAGCATATA
Source organism: Pan troglodytes (assembly GCF_028858775.2). Lineage (NCBI taxonomy): Eukaryota > Metazoa > Chordata > Mammalia > Primates > Hominidae > Pan > Pan troglodytes. Next base: position 55,573,922 of record NC_072413.2, read on the forward strand.
AATATATATGTTTTTAATCCATATTACTCCTGAAAGGAATAAACTCAGAACTGAAGTTGTTGGTGGAAGTTTAATGCAGTTCAATTAAGGATTTGTATCCAAAAGAAGTTGTTGCTTGTACTTCCATTTCTGCATTAGTCACACTAGATATATAGTCACTTTTAACAGCATTGTGCCATTACCAGTGACTTTAATTACTGTTTGGTAATCTTATCTACTTACACCAATATTAATTAAATCCATCTGGTGGGGGGGGGATGGGGGTCATCTCAACATATGTTGATTGAAAAATGCAAACCATAATCTTTACAGTGGCTAATTTTCTCAGACCCTTCATTCCTGAGGACAGAAGGAGTTGAACACACCGTTAATTCTAAAAATTAAGTCTAACATAGGAACTTGTTTTCTCTGCCTGTTTTAGTGCCTCCTGTTGGAATCAGCTCACTAACCAGTGGAAACAAACTGTTTATCCTTCTATGATGTTGTTAACTGCCTGGGCTTTCTAATGCGTCTTCAGATTTCAGTTTGTACTCAGAACAAGTGAGAAAAGTTTTACAGAAACTCCACGAAACAAAGCAGACAGGCTCTCCTGAAGCCAAGGAGTTATGAAAAAGGCAGGCATCGCGCACTGAATCAAGTATGCCATTACCCTCACTCCCATGAACCTGTCTTTCAGCACAATCCATGACAGCAAGAAGACAAAGGCTTTGTTACAACAGAACAGAGCGGAGACATCCGTGGCCGTCAGCTTCTTTAAAGCCAGTAAATAAAGGTAATTAGTCAAAGTCCATAGAATAGAAAAGGGAGCAGTTCTTTTAAGAAAGAGTTTCAGCGTCAGACCATCTTCACCAAAAATCCGACTGCATTCCCTAGGAAAGAAAAGAGAAGTTAATATCCAGGTACTGATGGTGACACCTCTTGTCTTATCTGACTCATCGCAGCCATTTTCAGGTAAGAGCACAAACACTCAATACCCATCCTTCATTGTGAAGTATACTGAACCCAGTTCTGAAATCTGTGGGCTTCAGGGAGTGTATGAGGTTCCTTAGAAAATAGCCCACATGTGCCCAAGCACAGAGTTAGGCTCTCTTCTCTGAGATATTCTCTGGAGGTTGCCTGAAAAGCCATTCTGTCGTTTTTGAGCATTCTCAGAAGAGCCTGGAGAAATACAGAAATTGGTAGTTGCTGAAATCACTAGCTATTGGAAGAGGGTGGGCAAACGAGAGAGGGTCAAGGCTGCTACTACTCTGTGAACGGGCTACAGACAACTCCTAGAACCCGGAGGGAAAGGGACCCTCATACATCTGTGCAGCACACATGTTTTTGGATTTTATTTCTAAGACACTAAGCCACTTTCTAATATATCTGCCCAATTGACTAATTTTTTTTCCTGCCAGCATTTTTAAGGCAGAAAAATGAAGTCTCTGTGATAACTCCCGCATGATAAAAACTATAATAGAAAACTCAGGTTGTACTTATATACAAACATTTGGCCCTTTTTGAGGAATTGTCTAAATTCGGTGTGAGAAAATGGTCACTTCAATTGTTAAATCTTCGGTTTGTTTGATTTTTCAATGAAGTTGGCTACATTTAGCCCCAGGGGCCATTTTTTTCCTTTAAGTCCTAGGCCTAAACATGATTTTTTTTTTTCCCCCTAGGTCTGGCTCTCTTACCCAGGCTGGAATGCGGTAGCATGATCTTGGCTCACTGCAACCTCCGCCTCCCAGACTCGAGCCATCCTCACACCTCAGCCTCCTGAGTAGCTGGGACTACAGGCACGCACCACCATGCCAGGCTAGTTTTTGAAATTTTTTTGTAGAGACAGGATTTCACTCTGTTGCCTAGGCTGGTCTCAAACTCATAAGCTCAGGTGATCTGCTCACCTTGGCCTCCCAAAGTGCTGAGATTACAGGCAAGAGCCACTGCACCTGGCTCTGAGGGGCCATTTTAATAAAAATGTTCAAGCTAGCAATACATACAGGCAATAATGGAAGTGATACAATGACTGTACCTATACGACTATGGACTGAAGACAGACTTACCACTGGGAGAATTTTAATTTTTTTCCCACTCGATTGTTCATGAACATTCAAGCATTTATGGGGTAACTGTCATGCTCCAGGCATTGTATTTTCATGAGTAGTATATGTTTATAATGAAATCTATTTACAGGACTCTAGTACTAGTTTCTTTTCCAGTTTTAACTGAAATTAGTGTGCCTCAAAGTATTGCAAATCAAAGTAAATTCTAGCCAATGTTTGCCTCACATGAATGCTCACATGAATAACCCCAAAAAAGGACCACGTGGAGAGGAGGAGTGACAAAGAATTAGGCACAGGGAGTATAGCCTTAAAGATTAAGTTTCATAGTAAATGTGACTTTCAACTGGATGAGAATGTTGGGAGTTGCAGGTCACTGGTTCCAGGAAGGTTAAAGACATGTGTTGCACACACAGAAACTTGTATTGAAATTTGTTTACTTTCATGTAAGGAGGCTTCCAAAAAGGAAGGATTTTTGTAAAATGAAAGTAAGATTTCCCAAAGATAAATTTTAACTTTAAAGCCTTCTGTAAAGTAAACAGAAATTACACACGCTCACATACACAGGAAAGTGAACAGTCTCTTTGGAGCCCCACAGCCAATGGGATATTCTGAATTAGCACCATACATAGAACCAGAGGAAGTTTTCATAGAGCATCCTGGGCACAAAGTTCATTTTCTGTACTTATAAGGCGATCTGCTCCGTGAGAAAGCTGCCGTGTAGAGCTGCAGTTGAGAGTCGTGGGTTTATCCCATCATTTACAACTACTGATAGCCTTTTAAAATATGAACACATTTATTAAGAACCACAACAAAACCCATTCCTGATTAAAGGATATCTTTTTCTTATCACTGGCCCTAGCCAGTGATTGTTCTTCAACCAAGAGCTGGGAGGAGTGCTCCTAAGCAAAGATTTTGGATGCAGGAAAGGAACACTCCAGTCCCACAGGGAAGACCAACAGATGTGTATTCCAGACAGGCAGAGCCTCACTGATAGAGCAGCTGGGAAGACGCTGCTGACAGGTGGAGACTGTTCTCACCTGGCTCAACCTGTCTTCCAGGTGTTCATTCCCTCGTTCTTCCCCTTTCTTTCCCCTTCTCTCACTGCCGACCTTCTCCCCTTTGTTACTGTTGTTGTAGAAATTAAAAATGCTCTCCATCCAAATGCCAGGTCACTTGTGTAAAATCCCATACTATTTAAGCATTAAACTCTAAGAAACATGAAAACTGAAAAAAATATGGATTTTTATGGAGAAGCGAATAACAGTGGGTTTCTCTTTGGGATGATGAGATCAGACTTTCTGGGCAAGTGGCATTGACAGGTGGTATAGCTTGAAATGAAGCATAGAAGTTGGAGGACACTAATAATTTAGTTATGCTTATTATTAAAACAGCAGCCACTAGTTGTTGAACCCTGTCTATATGTTAAATAGCATCTTAAGCATATTTTATAGGTGCCTGTCATAGGCAAATAGGTCTTTGGCTCTAGTTTGATGCTTTCTAAGATTTTTTCTCCTAAGAAAACATCCTTGTTAATAATATTGTATATATTTTTTTCTTCCTAAATTTCAAATTCACTTGAGGCAATTGAATTCTCCTGTAGTATATAAATGATTAGTAGTATATAAATGATTATAAAAACTACTTATAAAGACAGTCCTTACCATCCAGATTTGATACTTTATTGAAAATTATTTTGATATTACTGATAAAAAAATACTGGAAATGCTTTCATACCATTCTAGAGAAAATAGATTCTGGTGCTATGGGACAAATTCTATTTCCAGTCTTACACACTAACTCTATTCTTCCCTTGTTCAGTCATGAGAGCTTCAGGAGTAACTTCTTGGCAGATGGTATTAATGAGTCTACAGGGAAAAAAAGATCGAGAATCTAAGAATTGTCTGACAATTTTAGGGAGGAGGCCATTGGAGAATATTCCCTTCAGAGATAGTATTTTCTGCTTGACAATAAAAGCTCCGATTCTATTTCAGAAATGGTCAACTTCACTCTACATGCACTATAGGTAGAGAGCTAAATCAGATTTTACTAAGTTCAGAGTTAGTCTGACATGAGAGATGTGGAAAAAATGAAGTGCATTCCCAAAACAACATTTCTGCTAGCAGCAATCTCTTGTTTTAAATCAGTTATCTTAAACTGACTTAACTTGCTTTGAGGTATTCTTGAGGTACTTCTTTTTATATAAAACTTTTGTTGTTTTAAATCAATGTGTGTCTAAATCATGGAAGCATTCAAGTAGAACACACACACTGTACAGGTGCACATAGGTATCTTCAAACAGGGACAACTGTAGTCTGATAATCACATTCCCCTATAAATACTGTTTAAAAATTTTACAATGCAAGATCATGTCTGTTTGGATGGGAATCAAATAAATATAAAATATCTTTAGTAATCTCAAATAGTCATAGGGCTCTCCCCCAAACCAGTAAGCATTTACTCTTTTTGAATTGTTTTTTAATTCTTTAATTATAGCTGAGTTTTCATAGACACATATAGAAAATCAACTCATGGTGAGAATTAATATTCCCAAGCACTTGCAAAGTGGTGATAGGAAATTATAGCGCATGCCTATAATCCCAGCACTTTGGGAGGCCAAAAACCACATGATTATCTCAATAGATGCAGAAAAGGCCTTCGACAAAATTCAACACCCCTTCATACTAAAAGCTCTCAAACTAGGTATGGATGGAACGTATCTCAAAATAATAAGACCTATTTATGACAGACTCACAGCCAATATCATACTGAATGGGCAAAAGCTAGAAGCATTCCCTTTGAAAACCGGTCCAAGAAAAGGATGCCCTCTCTTGCCACTCCTATTCAACATAGTATTGGAAGTTCTGGCCAGGGAGATCAGGCAAGAGAAAAAAATAAAGGGTATCCAAGTAGGAAAAGAGGAAGTCAAATTGTCTCTGTTTGCAGATGACATGATTATCTACTAAGAAAACCCTACCGCCTCAGCCTAAAATCTCCTTAAGCTGATAAGGAACTTCAGCAAAATCTCAGGACACAAAATCAATGTGCAAATATCACAAGCATTCCTATACACCAGTAATAGCCAAATCATGAGTGAACAGCTATTTACAATTGCTACAAAGAGAATAAAATACCTAAGAATACAACTTACTTACAAGGGATTTGAAGGACCTCATCAACAAACCACTGCTCAAGGAAATAAGAGAGGACACAAACAGGTGGGAAAACATTCTATGCTCATTGATAGGAAGAATCAATATCGTCAAAATGGCCATACTGCCCAAAGTAATTTATAGATTCAATGCTCTTCCCATCAAGCTACCATTGACTTTCTTCTACAGAATTGGAAAAAAACTACTTTAAACTTCATATGAAACCTAAAAAAAGGCTTTATAGCCAAGACAATCCTAAGTAAAAAGAACAAAGCTGGAGGCATCACGCTGCCTGACTTCAAACTATACTACAAGGCTACAGTAACCAAAACAGCATGGTACTGGTACCAAAACAGAGATATAGACCAATGGAACAGAACAGAGGCCTCAAAAATAACACCACACATCTACAACCATCTAGTCTTTGACAAGCCTGACAAAAACAAGCAATGGAGGAAAGATGCCCTATTTAATAAATGGTGTTGGGAAAATTGGCTAGCCATATGCAGAAAACTGAAACTGAACCCCTTCCTTACACCTTATACAAAAATTAACTCAAGGTGGATTAAAGACTTAAACGTAAGACCTAAAACCATAAAAACTCGAGAAGAAAACCTAGGCAATACCATTCAGGATATATGCATGGGTAGACTTCATGACTAGGCCAGGCGTGGTGGCTTACACCTGTAATCCCAGCACTTTGGGAGGCCAAGGTGGGCAGATCACGAGGTCAAGAGATCCAGACCATCCTGGCTAACACAGTGAAACCCCATCTCTACTAAAAAATACAAAAAATTAGCCGGGTGTGGTGGTGGGTGCTTGTAGTCCCAGCTACTCAGGAGGCTAAGGCAGGAGAATGGCATGAACCCAGGAGGTGGAGCTGGCAGTGAGCCGAGATCACACCACTGCACTCCAGCCTGGGCAACAGAGCGAGACTCTGTCTCAAAAAAAAAAAAAAAAAGACTTCATGACTAAAACACCAAAAGCAATGGCAACAAAAGCCACAATTGACAGATGGGATCTAATAAAACCAAGGAGCTTCTACACCACAAAAGAAACTATCATCAGAGTGAACAAGCAACCTACTGAATGCGAAAAAATTTTTGTAATCTACCCTTCTGACAAAGGGCTAATATCCAGACTCTACAAAGAACTTAAACAAATTTACAAGAAAAAAAAACCATCAAAAAGTGGGCAAAGGAGATGAACAGGCACTTCTCAAAAGAAGACATTTATGCAGCCAACAAGCTATGAAAAAAAGCTCATCATCACTGGTCATTAGAGAAATGCAAATCAAAACCACGGTAAGATACCATCTCAGGCCAGTTAGAATGGCGATCATTAATAAGTCAGGAAACAACAGATGCAGGAGAGGATGTGGAGAAATAGGAATGCTTCTACACTGTTGGTGGGAGTGTAAATGAGTTCAACCATTGTGGAAGACAGTGTGGCAATTCCTCAAGGATCTAGAACTAGAATTACCATTTGACTCAGCAATCCCATAACTGGGTATATATCCAAAGGATTATAAATCATTCTAAAAAGACACACACACACGTATGTTTATTGTGGCACTGTTAACAATAGCAAAGACTTGGAATGAACCCAAATGCCCATCAATGATAGACTGGATGAAGAAAATGTGGCACATATACACTATGGAATACTATGCAGCCATAAAAATGGATGAGTTCATGTCCTTTGCAGGGCCATGGATGAAGCTGGAAGCCATTCTCAGCAAACTAACACAAGAACAGAAAACCAAACACTGCATGTTCTCACTCATTAGTGGGAGTTGAACAGTGAGAACACATGGACACAGGGAGGGGAACATCCCACACCAGGGCCTGTTGGCAGAGGTGGGGGACTAGGGGAGGGATAGCACTGGGAGAAATACCTAATGTAGATGAGGGGTTAATGGGTGTAGCAAACCACCATGGCACGTGTATACCCATGTAACAAAGCTGCACATTCTGCACATGTATCCCAGAACTTAAAGTATAATAAAAAAGAAAAATCTGCCAAGTTACTGCAAAAGGTGATCAAAAATGAAACATTCTTCAAGGCCAAATGAATAAAGAATAATTAGTACATGCACCTTCAAAAAAAAAAAAAGAAAAGAAAATGGTAGTTGAGGCCAGGCACGCTGGCTCACGCCTGTAATCCCAGTACTTTGGGCGGCCAAGGTGGTCAGATCACTTGAGGCCAGGAGTTGAAGAGCAGTCTGGCCAACATGGTGAAACCCATCTCTACTAAAAATACAAAAACCTAGCCAGGCGTGGTGGCGGGTGCTTGTAACCCAAGCTACTCAAGAGGCTGAGGAAAGAGGCGAAGGTTGTAGTGAGCTGAGATCGTGCCACTGCACTCCAGCCTGGGTGACAGAGCAAGACTCTGTCTAAATGGAAATGGAATTTGAAGATAGACCCTTCAAAGTTAAGTTTATAAGAAGAGTCTTATAATGTACCAGTTGTAATAATTTCTTTTCATTTGGTACAGGGGCAACCCCTGCAAGACAAATTTATTCTGCTGAGGAATAGTAAGTCCATGTGGAGAACTCTTCTTCCATCTGCCATCCACTGATGTCCCTATTTTTTTTTTCTCTCCTGGGTGATCATAGCAATTTTCCTAGAAGTCACTTCTCAGCATCAGGCTTTTCCTCTTCATGGAACTGTCCACTAGCAAAGGTACTTGGACCCAAATGCTGCTTTTGCCTCCCTTGAGTGCCATGCAGGGCTGTGTGACATCAGCCCTGTCAGCTTCCTGAGCTATCCAAGAGGGGCTTACAGAAGCCAGGTTTAGTACAGAACAACCACTGGAACCATAAGACTTTAAGCCCAACCACCACTGTTCATGGTTAGCAAGGAAACAGACAAAGCCCCCATGTGCATCTAGCCAGCAAAGGGTGGCATCTTTTAAAGTTTCTTAGTGCCAAACTCCCCGTTGCATGAAATCAGGCCATGTCATCTGCTAGGCATCTCAGTGTCAGGAATATTGAGCAAATGTTTGTGTAACAATTAATCTTATTAATACCATTTTTTTCTGGGCTTGATGCACTGGGATGTTCTTATAAAACACGACTTTCAGAAATAAATAGATCTAGATTTAAATCTTGGTTCTATTATTTATAAGTGTATAACATTGAATGAGTCATTCAACCGTTCTGAATTTGTGTCCTCTTGTCTTAAAATGGGGATAACACCACCTTAAAATGTAAATGTTACCACCGGTCATAATAAGTTAGTTATGCAAAAGTACCAGTACAGTGCCTGGCATGTTATAGACACATTTATATTTTTAAGGGAGGACTCATTCTGCTTCTAGTGCTCGTCACCAACCTTAGATCTTGTTTCTTCACATACCCCAAAAAACTCAACTCATATTCCCAAGAGATAAAAATAGGCATATTTTCATAAAACATTTCAATAATCTCTTATTGGGCAGTTAACATGAAACCTACCTGAATTTTTTCATTGGAGATTGCTTTTCTTGAGCAGTGGCTAGATGACCAGAATAATAGACTGGGAAAAACATAATGTTCCAGTTTGTTGAAAACCAAGTCATGAAAAATGGGCAATAGAAGTTCTTATAAGTAATTTTTACAATCTGTGTAGTTCCAACCCAAGATGATGATACTGACAAGATGATCAAGAGTCCCCAGATGCCCTTCAGAACCATGGACGTGCAGGACAGGCAGCGAGCCTTGATTCTGTTTTCTTGGCTGCTGTTCTCAGAATGAGTCTGTGTCCCATCGTCTGCTGGAAACAGGAAAGGAATACAAATGTGAGGAAAGCAGGTTATGAAACAGCAATCAAATATATCAGCTCCTTTAAAAAGATGGATGAAACCAAAGAGGCAGAGAGTAGAATTACCAGTGTTTTTCTTTTCTACCATCATTTGAAGAGACTGATAACTTCGGCTCACTTTTTCTCTGGACTCTGTGCTCTACACAGTACAGTATGCATCTGAGTCCCCATCCAGTCCATGAGGTTGCTCATGCAGATGTTATGCTGTTTTCCAGTGTGCCCTTCCCTTGTAAGAGCATTACACATCCCAGCCCCCAAAGACTGGTCTTGGCCACATGCCCCGCGCTTTCTATTGAACGTGAGAAGACATGAGGCATAACACCTCCCATAAGAAGCCTTAGGAGGCATCCCAAGGTCCTACCAGCTCTCTTGCTCTTCCCCTCTGTCATTTCAATGTAGAACACCAAATAGAAGGTGTTCTTTCTGTGTGGGGAAATGAGCAGAACCCAGCCAAAGCTGCTCTGTATGCACCAACATGAAAAGTGAGTGAGAAATAAATATTCGTTTCCATTTTCCTTTTTTTTTTTTTTTACGTTATAGCAAATGGCCTGGTGCTGTGACTCAGGCCTGTCATCTCAGCACTCTGGGAGGCCAAGGTGGGAGGATCACTTGAATTCAGGAGTTCAAGACCAGCTTGGCCAACAAAGCGAGACCTTGTCTATGCAAAAAAAAAAAAAAAAATTAGCAGTGGGAGGTGGCATATACCTTTAGTCCCAGCAACTCCAGAGGCTCAGGTGGGTGAATCCCTTGAGCCCAGGAGTTTGAGGCTGCAGTGAGCAATGATTGTACCACTGCACTCCAGTCTGGGTGACAGAAGGAGACCCAGTCTCTAAAAAAAATGCAACAGAGATGATTATTAAATTAAAAGTAATGTGTCCCAAGAATAGAGCAAGTCCTGACTACACAGTCATTTCCCACATCACCAATGACTATTTAATATATTTCTGGGGGCACAATAAATTCTGCTTTGTACTTTTACTAAGAAAATTTTTGCAGCAATTTTACAGCACATTAAAATAGCCAAAACTCTCTAAAAGTGATAATCATGAAGGCTGTCTCCCTTCATGGAAAAAACAAGTTAACATAATGAATTCATGTACCTTTCAGGAAGTTAAACAGGAGCGGAGGTCATTCTGAGTCCCTGAGCTGAGATCCCAGATGGTAATTGCCTACAAGAGTCTCTTGTGTCTCCAGGGACCCCACTTAAGCACAAGGCCTATGCTGAGGGTTAAAGTAGCGCAGCCCAGAGATTGCAAATGGCAGTGGATGGGGCTGCTCACTTTGTGTCTCCAGAGCCTGCTGGCTCTCCGCTGAATGTGTTCCTACTGCTTAATGAGCCAGGTGTGGCTGCCCCACTGTGTTAAAAACCTTTACCCAGTTAAGGCTTTCTGATATAATCATTGGGGGAAAGGAGAAGAGAGCCTTGAAAGTGAATTCTCCACTGGGGAATATAAACCAAGTAACTATGAACACAGCAACCACTACATGACTTGTAAATCTTATAAACAGTACTGAATTCTCAGAGCCTAGGCATCCAGAAGATGAAAACTGGCAATCTTCCATTCATTCAACCAAATCTTATGGAGACTCTACCAGGCGCTAGTTAGCTACTTGGATCCTAAGGGTTTGAATATGAAAGACTTCAGCCCATGGTCTAGTGGAAAGCCAGAAACACACTCAACACAGTGTGATAAGAGCCAACTCAGACAGATACAATGCCAGACAAGTACTTGTTGAGGAGCTGGGGGGGATATGATCAGAAAAAATGTCCATGGTGCAGTGACACTGAGATGAGTCTGGAAGTGTGAGTTACTCAGCTCCTTCAGCTGTTTACAGACAACACAGTCTCTTGATAACAGGTCTGCAAATTTCCTCCATGACCATGTGGCTTATGCAGAGAGTAGAAGGAAAACTAGGATAAATAACAGGATAGAGAATCTTGTGTTGAGAGGCCAAGAAAGGAACACAAACCTGACTTATTAAGTAGGTATTATCATTCAGTAGGTATTATCATTCCCACTTCACAGATGAAAAAGCTGAGAATTGTGTTAAGGGTTGTCCAAGATTGAACCCAACTGAATCAGTATGACTCCAGGGTCTAAACTTTATTCTGAGCACCCACATGGCTGGGCCTTCAGCCCTTAGCTTTCCATTCAAGCACTGCAAGTTTCAGACTAGTTTGGGAAAAAAGTTCTGTTTCCTGGCAGGAATGGCAGTCCTGCATGAAATTTAAAAAGTGATACTTAAGAGAAAGGTGTACCCTACTACACTTCAGATCTCATGATTCCCAGGGACTACCTTATAAAGGAGGAATAACTCTACAAAGATTCTGAGGCAATATCTGCCTTTACTGTCACCTTCTGTGAAGAATGCGTCTGCACCACTATACTATGGGTGTGCTTTTGATGACACCAATAGTCACCTACACCTTTTCATAGTATTGACTCTAGGCTTCTTCTGTTAACTAGATTGATTGTTGCCAATTCTTCCATTTTACAAAGCACAGAAAGATTAGGTACCCAGAACTCTTTTATTTTCTGACCACTTTTAACATGATTTTCTATAGTCCTGCTTAGATTTTGTTATCATTAAAATTGGTTTACCAGGATTCTATCCATTTCTGCGTACCTTTATCAAGTCATGCAAATTGACAGCAGAGGCCACTGGAATTTGGAAACATGAATTTAAATCCTAGCCCTGCCATTGTATGGCATTGAGTACATTTTTAAATTCCTTTCTTAGCTTCTTTATCTGTCCAACAGTGATAATAGCTATCTCATAGGATTTATTTTGAGATTAAGTACCATAATATCCACAAAATCATGGTGAGCTTCTCTTCAGATTATTCTTTTCTTCTCTTTGGTGCACTGGAATATCCCCAAGTGCTTCCAATAATCACAGAAAGAGTAACTTATGTTCCAGATGATCTTTAATGGTATGGTATTTGAAATTTGTAATCTGTGTATGATACATAGGGCATGTCTTTATTAACCAGTGTGTTTAATTAACTGGAACATTTTGTTTTGCAAACAACTGGGGTAATAGGAATATTGCAATTTATTAAAGCCAATTAAAACTTTCTGAAAATGTAAGATGTCATTATTTTTCTAAGTTTTAGCCTTGGGGTTCACATAGTGTCTAAGACATCATTTTATTTTCTCATAAAAAATACATTCTCAAATGAGTAGGACCCTAGATGAAGCTTTCACATCTCCTCTCTTCCTTTGTTTACCCTTCCCCCAGCCCTAATTGAATCCTCTGAATTGTCATTTTTTTAAGGCAGTTTTCCCAAATTTCTGGAGGTTTTTATTGTTGTTGTTGGTTTTACTACCAACTTATTTCGGTGGTGTATTTTGTTGTTTTTGCTGCTGCTGTTACTATTTTTGAGGATGAAAGAGATTTTAGTATGTTGCCAGCCAAGCTGAAGGAACAAATGGAGAGAAACAAATGGGCCAGAAGAGATGTAGGTAGGGCTATCATGGACACAGGTAGGGGGGCTAAAATTGGAAAGGTAGAAAGACAATCATACCACAAGTCATCCCACAGTGATGGTAACTGGTAAACAAAAGCACAGAGACATTCTGAGGTAGAGGAATGCATTTGTAAGCGTACAACTGTTTGCTCTTTTCAGGAACGTGGAAGTATGCTCGGTCATACAATGAGAGGAAGTGAATTTAAACAGGGGACTTGAGTCCATTTCCTGAGGAAGGCAATAAGATGTCCGCTACCAATAAGGAACAGTCCTGGCCAGCAGTCTAGTGGACCCAGCTGCATTTAAAAACTATAAATTTTGCTGGGAAACTCATGAGCACAGTTACAAGATTTATCTAGCAATTCCAGTCAGTAACCCAGGAATTGGCGAGTGGTCAGGTGGATGTGAGGAAAAGCTAAAGTCTCAACTGATCAGAAAATGCTCATCAGGGAAGCCAGTGAAGTCTCCTGCAGAAAGTATGAAACTGGGAATACTAAAAGGGCTCCAGGGACTAACAGTCCCGATGAGGACAAAAGCAGATTCTGTTATTTTACTGGTGTTTTCATTCTTTTCAGGATGGGTACATTGTGCTGTTACTGAATCCCCAGGCTGAGATAAAAGATGCAGGGTTTTGATATTCTGAAGATGAGAAAACTACCTACCTTGTAAACTTCACCAGGAGTCATTGTCTAACCATGTTTTGGTTACTCAACTACAGGTTTTGGCATTCAGTTTCTCTGCCATACTATACACCACTAATAGATTGTATCTATATATTTCCCTGCTTCCTTATCCTCCGGCTTGATAAAGCTTCCCCACATGTACTCATAAGAGTCCGTGTAACATCTCTGCATTCTGTAACAATGGCGAGATCTTTCTATTTAGCAGCTTACTAGGATGTACCGTTATTTAAGAGGAGGTCACCCACATACCTGATCTGTTCTGTCTCTCAACTCTGTGTCCACAAACTCCTGAGGATCCTCGGTTTTGAAGTTCAAGAATAGGAGCAGAGGAATCTTCGGTGACAGACAGTGGGGACAGTTGTCTACTGATGCCACTGTGTGAACTGGGGCAGTTGGCTCCTGGTTTACATCGAGTGACTGATGATCTGGAGGTACCTGGAAAGACAGAATTCACGCCAGTTTGAGAACTGCCTGAAGAACAAATTGGAAGTAGATTTTATTATTTATTTAATTATTGTTTGGAAACAGGGTCTCACTCTGTCACCCAGGCTGGAGTGCAGTGGTGTGATCTCGAGTCACTGAAGCCTCTGCCTCCCGGGTTCGAGTGATTCTCCTGCCTCAGCCTCCCAAGTAGCTCGAATTACAGGTGTGTGCTACCACACCCAGCTAATTTTGTATTTTTTGTAGAGACAGGGTTTCACAATGTTGGCCAGGCTGGCTGAAGTAGATTTTGAAGGCCTGAACAGTAAAATATATGGTAGCAACAATCACAGTTCTAATGAGCTTATTTCAAATTCTATAAAAGGGGCTCATAAAAAGAAAATGTTATGGCAAGGTCTGTGCCTATAAGATAAAGACGCTTTTAGATAAATCTATTCGCTAGAAATGAACGCTAGAAGATGGTATTTGGATTGGTACTTGTGTTCACAATTAATACTTAACACAGTCAAATAGTTTAAGGCAAGGAAGGCACAGTGTTCTGTGATTTTCCACTCTACCCTTTTCTTCCTGAGGCTGTCGATTTCCTAACTGGTAAAACTGCCAACAGTGTTTCCAACAAACTGACTATACACTTTTCCATGGGATTGATCACTAAAATTTAATTTCATTGTGTCTTCTCAATCACTACTACCCTCTATCCGGTGTTATAGATGAAAATCCTCCACCAGCCAACACCCCAAGAATCTCCAACCCCGGGTCAGCCTCATGGGTCTGCAGCCAATATAGTCACATAGGGTGCTGTGCTCAGAAGGGCCCATCCTGCCACTTCCCACCCCTCAGCCCCAATTTTCCTATCCAAATGATGCATCTATCAACATTAAGAGATTAACACTGGTACATCACTATTAACCAAATTCCAAACTTTATTTGGATTTCACTAGTTTTATCACTAATGTCCTTTTTCTAGGACCCTATTCAGGGTACCACATTACATTTAATCATCATGTCCCTTTATCCACCTATGGTCTGATATAGTTGTTCAGTCTTGTTTATCGTAACCTTGACAGTTCTAAAGAGAGCTGTTGAAGTACTTCATAGTCTCTCAATTTGAGTTTGCCAGATATTTTATTTGGCTATATTTGGCTCATGGATTTTTCAGGAAGAACACCACAGAGGTAAAGAATCCTTCTCATCATATAGTATCAGTCATGACATGCTACCAACATGACTTGTTATTGATGATGTTAACTGTTATCACCCAGCCAAGGTCGTGTTGGCCAGGTTTCTCCACTGTCTTTTTTTTCCCTTTCCATGCTCTCTTCTTCGGTAGCCAGTCACTAAGTCCAGCCCACACTCTGGGGTGGGGAAGAGAGGGTGCTAAGCCTCACTTTCTGGAGTCGGGGGGGTCTACATATATTATCTGGATTTCTTCTGTAAAGATAATTTGTCTCTTTTCCTCCTTTATTCACAATTTATTTGTATTGGTATAGACTCATGAATATTTAGTTCATACTTTGGGTTATGATCAAACCTGCATTGTTTATTATTTCACTCAAATTATTCCAGCTTTGGCCATGGCGAGCTCTTTTAGATTGGCTACTGAGTACCTTTGATTTGTCCCCATTCTTTTGCGTTTGAGCTCTTCCTTACTTTCTGGCACTGCAAGATGCCCTGGGCTTGTCTTATAGTTTCCCTGCCCCACTCCTGAAATTAATCATTTCTCCAAGCATTTCTATTTCTTTTATTTCTTTGGAATGATGGTTGCCAGAACCTAGGATGGATAGTGGGTTGAGGGTGGAGGGAGTGGGGACAGTTAATGAGTACAAACATATAGTTAGAATGAGTAAGATCTAATATTTGAAAGCACAAGAGGGTGACTACAGTCAACAGTAATTGATTGTAGATTGTAAAATAACTAAGATCGTAATTGAAATGTTTGTAACACAAAGAAATGATAAATGCTTGAGATGATAGATGACATGTTACACACGGTATGTCTGTATAAAAATATCTCATGTACCCGTAAATATATATACCTACTATGCACCCATAAAAATAAAATAAAATGTACTATTTAATCTTGGATTTAGAAAATTAAAAATTTACAGTTACTCAGAAAGTTAACAGAAGCATTATATCCTGACTGCTACACTTAAATTAATGCTATGTTACTATTGTTATTATAAGAGTGTCAAAAATACCCGAGGTTCTAATTTTACATATCCAGAATGTTTATTATACCTTGTACAACTATGTTTCTAATTGGACAATTCAAGTTTGATAAAAACAGACTGTCTGAAATTCAGTGAACTCTCAATTATTCCTGTTCTTCAAGAGTGGCTGATGCTCAGATACTCCAAGAGTCTTTTAAAATTTATCTTTTGAAATTTATTTTTATAAGGTATGCCTTCTCCTCTTTTCTCAGGGTAATATTTGGTTTCATTTTCCCAATATTCCATTCCCAATCCCTTGGCAATTATACGTCAAAAGGAGAAAGTCTAGAAATAGGTTGGGTAGCAAGTTGGGATGGGATTGAGATCAAATATTGTCCATAGTTACCTAAAAAGTTGGTAACTTGTGTGTAGCGAGCAAGTGTTGAATGTATAAGCCACACCAGTGATTTATCTTCCTTTCTCATTTTCACTAAAATGTTATGTCCTGGCTTCCATACCTCCTGTTCCTTATGTGATACCTCCTGTTCCTTATGTGATACCTCCTGTTCCTTATGTGATATACCGCAAAGCCCATTGCCTGCTGCCAGCTGCCTCCCACTGGTCAGTTTGTGGAAGAGATCCAAGAGTAGTTCATCCATGAGAGACATTTTAATCACTGTCTTAAACAATACAAACTTTTAACTTCCAAGCCAGACCTGGAGGCGTATTCAGGGGTTGGGCCATGATACAATTATCTCCAATCCTGGAAGCGAAAACATCGTCCCATCCTCTATGGTCTTGTACCATTTAGTTAATCTAAAGGCAACCCTGACAAATATAAACATTCAGAACATCGCCTGGGATGTAGTCAAGTATCATAAATAAATATTTCTATTTTCTGTTTTGTATGCAACAGTGAGTGCCTGAGTGGAACCAGAGATTGCAAATCCAGTTAGTAAACGATGTTCTGACTTTACTAAGTATTGTGAGTAAACTGTATTAGGAGTGATGTGTGGGTGGTATCTCATTTGTCACACCAGATGGTCCCCTATCCTTCTTAAAGACATCTGCTCACCTGACCCATAGCAGTGGGGCCATCTTGGGCCATTTTCATTATTTGGCCCAGAAGGAGAATATGATTTCTTCATCTGCACTGGTTGGGACCTGCATGCTCCCAAATTCAATTTGATTCAACAAGTAGTTATTAAGCACCTATTATGGGGCAGGTATTGTGTCAGGAGCAGAGTTAGACAAATGAAGAATAGTTTGTACCTTCATGGAACTTTCAGTTTTGTATGATGCAGACATGTAACCAATTAGCCACAGTTTGATGCAGCTGGGGGAGCAGGAAGAAAGGGAGTGAGGGATTCATTCAGAAGCCTGGAGCAGGGAAGGCTCTGTGGGAGGTTACATCAAAGGTGTCTTTGAAGGATGAACAGGACTTAATCAGGCAGAGTTTTAGGCTGGGGAATAGGCAATACAGTCAGAGGAAACTGTAGAAGCAAATAGAGGCATAAGGTGCATGCTATGAAGCTTAATATTAAGATGATCAGCTCTAAGATGCTGAAATCTCAGTATACAAGAGTATTGGAAATCCCCTTCTTTCACCCTCACCTGTTATTTGAAAAGGAACTGTCTAATTGAGATTCAGGCAGTATACAGCGGCTAAGAAACCAGGCTGTCTAAACCTGGGGAGACCTGGTAAACAAAAATGACTATTGGGGCCATTTATTAAATAGAATATTTGACTTCATATACTAGGAATCCAAACTAAATTGGTTTAAAGCTAAAAGGGGAGTTTTTAGGAGCTTAGTGACCTACAGGGACAAGAAGGCCAGAGTGTCCCTAAACCTCAGGAACACCCGGAACCAGGGCCCTGGTGCAATCAGTCTCATCTTCTCCATCTCTCGCTGCTGGGTACCAGCTTCATGTCTTCTCAGAAGGCTGCTGCTTACCTTTCTCTGCAGAAAATTTGGTTGTCTGAAGCTCCTACACTTTCAATCTCACAGCTTTAGCCTTCTGAGAGAAATCTAGTTGCACAGAGTCAAAAATCTGGAGAAAGGAACTTGAATATTACACCGATGGCTTGTCCAATTTCTGTCACTAGCAGAGTGAACATCGCAACAGGCTGCAGCTCCCAGGAAAGAAGGAGTGGAGCTGAGAATAAGGTGCCTTGGGTGTTTAGGAACTTCAAAGCGAAAAGGGAAAAGAACTACAGCCACTGAGTAAAACAATTGCTTAAACAGATTGAGTATAAGATGTGAAGTTCTCAGATAACAACTTGAAAAGCCAAGCTGATAAAAGTTAACTAGGAAAAGGTCTTTGGAAAGCACTGGGGGTAAAAAGCAAAGAGTCAAATGTCTCCATGCGAACAAGTGCAAGATGACTTAGAAGATACAGATAGATCAAAGTCCCAGCTATCATTCAAACAAAGGCCTTACTGTTGGCTTTTATCTCCTATGGGCACAAAAGGTCAACAAAACAACTGGCTTTACTATGTACTATACTGAAGCTGAGCCAGAGACCTTATCCCTATTTGCCCCAAATCATGAAGCAAACACCGCTACATAGATCTGGTGCCTAAACCTAAAGGTAGAAATCATGAATACCCAGAAGCAATTAACACGATCTAGGGAATGTGTGTGTGTATGTGTGTGTGTGTGTATAGAAGGGGTAGTTGCTTTATGACAAGAGACAGCATAATATGTATCCTGAAAAGGCTGCCCTGAAAAGTAGGATACCACTGGCTGTGTCACCTCAGGTAAATCACTTGACCTCACTTTGTTCACATTCTTTCCTTGCTGAAATTAAAGGATTAGACAAAATGATTTCCTAAATTCCCACAGCTTTCTCTTCTTCAACCTGAAGATTTTTCAAACATGTACTTGCAAATTATGCTTAACCATAACACAACTTTGTCTGTGTTCAACTCATTTTTATAGCCACTTATATGGATAGGGTTCCAGAAGGAAGAGATGGCAAACTCAAAACAGGACAATTTTAGAAAAGGTGGTCAAGGTATAGGGCCATAGGGCAGTGGCTCCCTAAGCCTCCTACCCTAGCATCACTTGGGAACTTGTTAGAAATGCAAATTCTTAGTGCCAATATCAGACCCATTGAGTCAGAAATTCTGCAGTTGGGTAACCTATAGTTTTAGGAGCCTTCCAGGTGATTCCAATGTAAGTTAAAATTTGTGAAACACTGTATGTGAGAAATCATAGAGGGTAGGGCAGTATTCAGGTTTAACTACAGCTCTTACTAACCACAGGCCTGAAGCGGCGAGGGGACAGAGTGATTAGAAGAATCTGGGGCCGGGCACGGTGGCTCACGACTGTAATCCCAGCACTTTGGGAAGCTGAGGTAGGTGGATCACCTGAGGTCAGGAGTTCAAGACCAGCCTGACCAACATGATGAAACCCCGTCTCTACTAAAAATACAAAAATTCTCATGTTGAGGCAGGAGAACCTCTTGAACCCCGGAGGTGGAGGTTGCAGTGAGCTGAGATCATGCCATTGCACTCCAGCCTGGGCGACAGAGCAAGACTCTGTCTTGAAAGAAAAAAAAAAACACCACCAGAATTTGGAAGGAGAGGGAGGAGAGGGTTGCTTGGCTTAGGTCATGACTTTTAATTAAGGCAGGCACCCAGTTGGGGGTCTTGGAAATACTCCCTCCCTTTGATATCCCACAGGAACTCCCCATTGGTTAATAAGCCAAAGCCAGGAGATAAGACAGCCTCTTTCTTTACAGGTTCAGACCCCAGAGAAAGTTGGGTGGAAAAAAGTGGAAAGAGGATCTGGAGGAGTAAAGAAAAGACATCCAATATTCTGTTTCTACAACAATGCTATGATCACAAAGTCAGGGGTTAGATCATATGATCTCCTAACCCCCTACTAACTTTATGATTGATTGATAATTCTTCCAAACAAGCTCACGTAAATTATATATTGGCCATAAAACTAGTGCTATTTTCAACTCATCTTTTATAAGTGTGTTTCTTTTAAAGATCCAAGACCTTTTCCATGACTAAGATATTATAATCACTAAAGAAATGCTGAAGACAGAAATGTAACCCTGGATTTTTCACTTGCTGTTGGTTGGTAGCCATAATTATTAATCTGTCATTTTTTCTTACAAAAAGATAAAATATCAATAACTCAACAAAATATTATATGAACAGTTATATTTCAGCTTATTTTAAAACTCATAGTCTGTTGATTTCAGTGGCAACAAATATTTCCTTGTAGTAGTATCATTTATTGTCATCAGTTTTGGTAGGTTTTTCATAGAAACCCACATGGAATCTGGTTTAAGGGTTACCCTTTTCTTAGGTAAACATATAGCCTTGAAGTTACTGAAAAGGGTCAGCTTGGTGGATAGTCAATGCACAAGCAATAGAAACTTTTCATTTCAATTTATTCTCTAAAAGCCATAACTTCTCAGCACAATTCCATTGTACTTACCAGGTATTACTCACTCCTTATAGTTCTAACAGCTCTTAATTCATTTAATAAATAAATATGTTTTAAAATAACTTGGCTGTTGGTCATATTATCTATATTTTCGTATGCCTTATATATTTTATATTTTAAAAGTTTTTTCAAGACTTGCTTATTATCTTATTATAAATAATAATTATATGTATATTATCTGAAAGCTAGATTTTGAGGATGTAAATCTGAATTATTTAGGTACTTTTACATGCATATTAAAACAACATGAAAAATACCTTTTAATTTTTTTTCAACTTTTATTTTAGATTCAGAGGACACATGTGCATATTTGTTACCTGGGTATACTGCTTGATTCTGGTTTGCGGTATGAATGATCCCATCACTACTGATCATAGTGCCCAACATTAAGTTTTTCAACCCTTTCCCCCCCACTCCCTCTAGTAGTCCCCAATGTCTATTGCTGCCATCTTTATGTCCATGAGTACCCAATATTTAGCTCCCACTTATAAGAGAGAACATGTAGTATTTGAAAAAGCTTTTAATTTCTAATTCATTTTTTATTTATCTAAAATCTATATCTGAAAGAAAGGAGTACTAATGGTTATATTTCTGTTATAAACATCTTATCCCTAAAATAGTAGTAATCTATCTAGAATACAATTTATCTTCTCTACTTGTAATTAACTTTGAAATCAAAGGTTAGATCACTGCTACCTATTTTTACAATGTAAAAATAAAAATGCCTACTATTTCATTTAGCACCTACTATGCACAAAAAGCCTTATGTATATTATCTCCAGACCTCACAACAATACTTGCGGGTGTATTTTACTATCCCCATTTTTTACAGATGAGGAAAGAGAATTTCCAATAGCCTAAGTATTGATGAAAACTCAGGTGTGTCCAATTCCAAAGCCCATATTCTCTCCAGTGTATCTCACTGCTTTTCCATCTCAGCTAATCAGTTTTACTGAGCTCCTTCTGTAGGCAAAAAGGTTACAATCTTGCTGGGAAGATAATATATATTTCCCCAAATGCCTAAATACATTAAGGTGAGCAATTCAGTAGCACAGAAAATAAGGATAATTATTGTTCAGAAAGTGGAGAGATTAATTTCAGCCTGGATGGTAAAAAAAAAAAAAAATGCTTCATAGAGGACAATGGATTCAAACAGATCAAAAAGCAAAGCAAGGTTTGGATAGGAGGAGAGCCTAGGGCAGCTTCCAACACAGGAAAGTGTGGATTTTGCCCTTTTAATTGTGGGGAGCAAACAAGGTGTTTAAGGTGTTTTGTAGAGGGATGGTGCTTGAAAGCAGAATTTCGGGAAGGCAAAATTGGCAAGAGAGGGTAGGATACTCACTACAGAGAGAACCTAGGGGGAAGATAACTATTTGGAAGTTGTTAATCCAAAATGTAGTCTTTAAGGGGAGCTGGAATGTCTCCTTTTGAAATTTGTATTGCAGTAGAATCTTTCTTTTCTCTGGCTAGGATCTCAGCATTCACATGATGATGGTAGAAAGGACATTAATAATAGTATTAATAATGGTGTTAAGAACATAAACAATGCACAATAATCATACCTTGTATGTAAGCCAGTTATAATCATTCTTCCCTGTCATGACCTTGTGCAATGCAACTAGTGACACTTTCCCTGGGCCTCCAAATGCCAGAGGAGCTCCACTGTTATACTTGTCAAGCACCTGTTCTGGATTCATATACTAAAGAAGTGGTTGGGATCAAGACATATTTTCTCTGTTTCCCTTACCCTGAATAAAATATCCTTAACACTTGCTTGTTTCTATCCCTTCAGACCCTGTATCTCCCTCCAGCATCAAGCTTTAACCCTCAGTCCTGCCCAAGACTAACCCCTCTCCCTTAACTATGGCTCCAAACACACCCATGTCTTATTAAGTCTAAAGATGTTTTCCTAATTCCAGCTACCTCTTACCTTGTCCAGACCTAGAATCTGTCTACTCAGCCTTGTTACTCTTTACACCTCTGTCATCTGTAGAATTAGATTGTGGAGTAACTTTGATGATTTCTGCTGAAATCTGAAATGGATTTTGAAGTATTCCTAAGATACTTATGAAACATTTTTAAATCTATTTTGCTGATTCTAGATATGGATCAGCAGAAATACCACAAAATTGCATTAAAGTTTTCTTTGTGTGTGATAGTCCTGATCTTTAAATAATTTCCCAGATAATACAAAGTGCTTTTCATTGCAAAAGAACAAACAATTAAAAAAAAAAAATCTCAGCCCAGTTATCAACTCCTTAAATATATTTAACATGGCTATCTTAGACTTCTGTCCTGTGTTTAGCTACCCAGCACCCAACCGTCTTCCCATTTAGGGGGCGTTCCCCCTCCCTCATTATATAAGTCTTAATGGGAAACAGTGCCCTACATCCTACAATGGAAACTGAAGGAAGCTAAATAATTCTGCTTGCTCTTGGCAATAAGGTGTAGGTATGACTTGGTTTCAGCCCATCAGATGCTCCTATCCAGACTTAGAATCTCCTGGAAGCCACGATGGTTAAAGCCCTACAGTACCAGTAGGTACTACCCAACAACAGGATATTGGGTAGTGATGGAAATGGCAGCGTCTCAGCCAGATTGTTACAGCTGTGGCTCTGAAGGCCTCTTGATTCCTGCACATTTTTCAAGGCTGGGTGACCCTCTCCTCCCAAAGCCAGTCAGTAAATCTTCATTTTGCTTAACAGCCCTAGGGTAGCATTTCAGTGGCTTGCAACCAAGAGTCCTGTCTGATACCAACTTTACAGGACCTTCCCATGCACCCAACTCTGTAGCCCCTTCCTCACCTTATCTATTTCCCTTCTCTCTGATGTCTTCACTCACTAGTTACCTTTGTATTACAGCTATCTCTATGGGTGACAGTCTTTGTTCTCAGAGAGGGACCTCTTGAGAGCATTTAGGAAAATTTTCTGGATTTCCCACTAGCTTCCCTGTAAAAGCCCAATGGTAGGCATCTTTAAGAGAGTGTAGCCGGCTGTTACCACTGATGAGCACCTGGTGGCAAGTTTTCTTGTGTAAGAGAGCTGGTTGATTCCCAACTGAGGGTAGAGAGAATCTCTTAGATGCACCAACATCACTTCTCTTCCGTATCACTCCGGTCACTGTGATAATGCCAACAGCAAGTGGAGATTCATTTCTATACAGTGAAAAGGCTAGTCTTGATGGTTCTGAAATAATTCAGTTTAACCCGAGAAAACAAAAAGAAATTTAAGATTCACTTTAGAACATTTCTCAAAGAGATCAGCCAACTAAATTGAAGCAAAATAGATAAGAAAATGCTATGCTGTATTCCAGGAATACAGCTAACCAAGGAGGTGAAAGATCTCTACAAGGAGAATTATAAAACACTGCTGAAAGAAATCATAGATGACACAAATGAATGGAAAAACATCCCATGCTCATGGATTGGAAGAATCAATATCATTAAAGTGGCCATATTGCCCAAAGCAATTTATAGATTCAATGCTATTGCTATCAAACTATCAATGCCATTTTTCACAGAATTGGAAAAAACTATTCTAAAATTTATATGGAACCAAAAAAGAGCCCAAATAGCTAAAGCAATCCTAAGCAAAAAGAACAAAACCAGAGGCATCACATTACCTGACTCCAAACTAATGCTACAAGGCTACAGTAAACAAAACAGCATGGTACTGGTACAAAAACAGACATATAGACCAATGGAACAGAATAGAGAACCCAGAAATAGAGCTGCACATCTACAACCATCTGATCTTTGACAAAATTGACAAAAATAAGCAATGGGGGAAAGGATCCCTATTCAATAAATGGTGCTAGAATAACTGGCTATCCATATGCAAAAGAATGAAACTGGACCCATACCTATCACCATATACAAAAATTAACTTAAGATGGATCAAACACTTAAATATAAGACTTCAAACTATAAAAATCCTAGAAGAAAACCTAGGAAATACCCTTCTCAATATCAGCCTAGGCAAAGAAGTTACGGCTAAGTCCCCAAAAGCAATTGAAAATAAAAAACAAAAATTGACAAACGAGACCTAATTAAACTGAAGAGCTTCTGCATAGAAAGAAAACCTATTAAGGCAGTAAACAGACAACCTTTAGAATTGGAGAAAATATTCACAAACTGTGTATCTGACAAAGGTCTATTATCCAGAATCTATAAGGAACTCAAATCAACAAGAAAAAAGCAAATAACCTCATAAAAGATGAGGAAAGGATATGAACAGACACTTCTGCAAAGAAGACATACAAGCAGCCAAGAAATACATGAAAAAAATCCTCATCTTCACTAATCATCAACAAATGCAAATCAAAACCACAGTGACATACCATGTCACATCAGTCAGAATGGCTTTTGTTAAAAAGTCAAAAAATAAGAGATGTTGGTGAGGCTGCAGAAAAAATGAAATACTTATATACTGTTGGTGGGAATGCAAATCAGTTCAATCACTGTAGAGAGCAACTTGGAGATTTCTCAAAGAACTGAGAGTTAAACTAGAATTCAACCCAGCAATTCTACTACTGAGTATATGCCCAAAAGAAAATAAATTGTTCTACCAAAAAGATACGTGCATCCATATGTTCATAGCAGCACTATTTACAATTGTAAAGACATAGAATCAACCCAGGTGCCCATCAGTAGTGGGTTGGATTTAAAAAAAAAAAGTGGTACAGATACACCATGGAATATTATACAGCCACAAAAGAGAATGAAATCACGTCCCTTGCAACAACACGGATACAACTGAAAACCATTATCCTAAGCGAACTAATGCAGAAACCGAAAACCAAATACCACATGTTCTCACTTGCAGGTGGGAGCTAAACATTGTGTAGACATGGTCATAAAAATGGGAACAATAAACACTGGGGAAGACAAGAGGGGGAAGGATGGGAGGGTGATAAGGTTGAAAAAACTACCTATTGGGTACTATGCTCACTACCTGGGTGACGGATTCATTTGTACTTCAAACCTCAGCATCGTGCTATATACCTTTATAACAAACCTGCACATGTATCCCCTGATTCTAAAATGAAAGTTGAAAAAAGAAAAGTCTATGCTATATGAAGAAAACAAAACTAAAAGTGCTTTTTGGCCTGATATAAGTCTATAGTTTAGCTATTCTCAGAGTATTAAAGTTCCAAATGTCATACCTTTGAATAAACATCTCTTTCTTTTAGGTGGCAAGATACTGGCATTAAGACTGCAAGACTACTTTGCTTTCTATAATACATATATATTTCTCCAAAAACCCATACAAATAATGGCATTTTAAAACTCATATTTTAGATGCAGTGGGAGTGCTTATGCTTGAAATAATATCTTACTCAAATAAGCAACTGATTTTAATTTGTTTTCTATTTCTGGATTTTCATATGTTGAGCTTGCTTCCCTGAAACACCCTGTTTGCTTTTATTAAGCTTTCACGGTGACTTTTCTTCATTTGAACCTTTGTTTCTTTTGCTCCAAATTCTTGGTTTCCTTGTAACTTGAACTAGCTTATTTACCTACATACAAGTGTATACAAAGAGTACTAAAATCCTTATGGACCTTGTGACATCACCACTGTCCTCTTGCAATGTCAACCACTCTGCCAAGTTTGGCAAATACTCCTTTATGGACTGTAGAAACCCTCTGCTTACAAATTCCTCCCTGGTACGCTCTCCTAGAACCTTCTCTTCCAAATGGCCCTGGTGAGTTTCTTGATTGGTAGATTTGACAACGCATTAATAAGGCAGTCTCATAATCCATTATAGTTCAAAACTCAATTTAGAATAAATCAAGAAACCTGTGGCTACTGGCCTAATTCTGTGATGACTAATTAATTAATAAGTTATGGATGCCTACTGTGTGCCTAGCAGTGCCTGCCCCTCTGCTAAGCACAGGGAAGAACAAGAAGCCATGGTGCTTGCCCTCATTTTTTTATGGTCCAGCAGGGGAAAAGCTAATTATACAAGCAATTTCTATAAAGAGTGCTAAATGCCGAGTAGGTGGACAAGCCAGCCTTTTCTCTGGAAGGCAATTCACTGCACAGCCCCTTGCCAGTACTAATGGTCCACAAGTATCTTCTCTTTGGGGAAGTGGGCTTTTAAACTGTAATCCTATGGCTCAGTTCACAAAATATTTATGCCTTGTTCATTAGCAGAAAGAAATAAATGGGCAGACGAGCATGCCAGGGTACAGCTAATGCTATTAGCATATACACATTTGTCACCCAGGGGAGGAGTACCAGTCAGGAACTGGCAGAGACAGCTGCTTAGGAAGCTCTGCTGTGATTTAAGCCACAATCTAAATGAAACTATTCACAAGTTTCTGCCTCTGGGGACATAAGCTAAACAACCAGCATCAGTTTGTTTTCACAATTGTTATGGGTATCCACAACTGCCAGGTAGATGGGCTGAAACAGTCTTTGGATCTAAACCCACAATGATGAGTCCCAGCTCCACACTCATAGAAGCCTCTTCCTCACTTACCTAAATCCTACTGTCCCTTCAAAGTCCAGTTCAAAGCCTAACACCAATCTGGGTCAATGCCCACTTCCAAGACACTCACTGACATTTGAAAGGATTTAAGTAGGGAAATGGAATCATCGGATTTGAGTTTTTAGAAGATCACTGTGTAACGTGGAGAACGGACTGAGAGGAAGTAAAACTTGAGGTAGAATGACTTGTTAAGAGAAAACTGGATGTCTAGGGGACAGATTAAAGTGGCCTTGAAGAGGTGGCAGCAGTGAGGTTGAAGAGAGGTAGACTGAACAGTATCGCAGAGATGGAATGGATATAACTTGGTAAATAATTGAACATGGGTGTAGAAATAAGGGTGAAAGAGGGGTCAAGAATAAGCATCAGTTTCTGTCTTGGACAACTGAATTGATAAAACACCATTTACAGAGCTAGAAGGAGGACCTGGTTTGTGGGAAGGGTAATGAATGCAGTCTTAGACGTGGTGAGTTTAAGTGCATAAAACTCATCCAAGGAGAAATGGTCAGTGGGCAGTTGGACACACAGATCTAGAGTCCAGAAGACAGATTTGGGCTGGAAACAGATTTGAGAGTCATCAGCGTATGGAAAAGTCACTGAAGCTATGGGAGGGGTTATACGTTGAATTGCGTTCCACTCTCTCTCCCCTCCGTCAAATTCACATATTGAAGTTCTAACCCTCAGTACCTGAGCATGTGACCTTATTTAGAGATAACACCTTTACAGAGGTGATCAAATTAAAATGAGGTCATTAAGGTAGCCCTTAATTCCATATGACCAGTGTCCTTCTAAAAAGGGAAAATTTGGGCACACACACTCATGGGGAGAACACCATGTAAAGATGAAGCCAGAGAAAGAATGGATGCTTTTATAAGCCAAGGAATGCCAAAGATTGCCAAAAAATCACTAGAAGCTATGGGGGAGGTGGTGGAACAGACTGCCTCCCACAGGCCTCAGAAGAAAGCAAACCTGTGGATACCTTGACCTTGGACTTCCAGCCTTCAGAACTGTGAGACAATACATTTCTGTTGTTTCAGCCACCATGTTTGTGGAACTTTGTTACAGCAGCCCTAGCAAACTCATACAGGAGGGGATGAGATCACCCAGAAGGAAAATGTTGACTGAGAACTGCAGATAACAAGGGCTGAGACTCAAGAAACCCAGTAATTAAAAGGATATGAACCTGTTAAAAAAAAGAAAAGCAGCCCAAAAGATGGGGGGGGGGGGGTGGAGAGAAACAGGAAATTATAACAATACAGAAATCAAAGGAACAGAATGGGAGAAGGTGGCCATGGTAAAAATGTGACTTAGTGACAAGACAGTCATTGCTGACTTTGGAAAGAGCACTGTTGGTGGAGTAGCAGGGGCAAAAGCCAGACTGGCCTTTATTGAGAAACAAGTGGGAGATGAGAAAGCGCATGCAGGAAGTATAGACAGGACACAAATGCAAAGATCAGGGAAACACTTTTCTATGCAGAGATTTTGAAAATACAGAAATTATGTTAATTTAAGGAGTCGATAAACCATCCCAAATCTGTTATGTGGGAGGTAGGGATAGACATGTATGCAGACGGATGTATGGATGGATCGATGGATGGATGGATGGGAGAAAAGATGGCATATGGCAGATTCAGATAATTCAGCGTAGTTTTATTAGAAAAAAATGATCTTTTATTCACAGTGCAATAGATTTATAAAAATCAGGCATGTTTTTGTAATTTAATAGAAGAAAATGTGAAGCTCTCATTAAGCTCCTGGAAATCTTGCTACCCTGAGTTCAGGGAAACTGGTTTGGCATGTTTATCACCTCTCTGCTCCCATGATTGTTGCAAATGTTTAATCACAATCCTCACCATAAGGGTCATTTCTTAGCCAGAGATAAGGAAAAAATGATATTAAAGTATTTGTTCTGTTCCTTTGGTAAGCAAAGGAGAGTAAGTCACCTCCCAGGAGTACCGTATTCACCCATGTGAGGCGAATTATGGGAGCTATGCAAGTATTAGAATGCTTAATGTGCTGTTGCTGACAGTTGAGCATAGAATATTTAAAATGTTTCTTGTAGAGGCAGCTCTTGCAGTTTGTTATGCATGCTCTCCTCTCGAAATCCTAAATTTATCTGATGGAGTGAAAGATAATCCTTCTGATGTTCACACTGTCCGGAAGATGGCTTAAATTTACTACACAGGCTTTGGAATAAGGTAAAAATGCTGCTGGCATTACCTTCTAACATTCCTTGAATCCATCTCCTTTTGCCATCCTTACCCCTCCACTTCCCCACATTAGGCCCTTGCTGGCTACTTCGTGGATGACTGGCTGCCACGTGTTCCTAGCCTCCAGGACTATAGAGAGGAGCTGCTATGTGAGGATAGAAGTTATCCAATATCAGAGAAAAACTCTAGGGAAACTTTGACCCACACATCTATAGCCCAGAGGATAATTTTCCTTGTCACTATTTGTTTTGGCTAGAGGAGTTTTGGCAACTCTTATTCATTCATTCATAAGGATTTATTGAGGAGTCTCTATGTTCCAGACATTGAACTAGACCTTATGGACTACAAAGAGGGTGAAGACTAAGTTTCTGCCTCAGTTCACACTATATTAGGGAAAAGAGACTGAAAAACAGGTAAATTATAACCCAATATGAAATGTGCTAATATAATGACAAATCCTGGGATTAATAAAAGTGAGAATCTGTAGGACCCTGAGCCTGGAGGGTGTGAGAAACTGGAAGAGCCCAGAAGTAAGAACAACACTTATTGGGCAACCACTTCTTGGGAAACTGGTCAAGACCAGCAGGAAAACAGCCTGATGACTGCGTGGGGTCTGTGAAGGCAACTGTACCATCTGGACTCAATAATGGTGAAGCTGAGCCTTAATGAGGTTCAATTTGGGCTGTAAGACAAACTTCGGTTTTTCAACTTTAAAAACTCTATAACCACAGAATCTAACCCATCGGTTTCTCTCAGCTCAGGATTCACTTTGTCTCACAATTTTATTTTTCCTTATTAATATATCAATGAAATGTTGTAGAAGCATGGAAGACCATGCTTTATGTGCTTGTGTCTCCAACATCAATTCCTGGCACAGAAAACCTGGGGTGGAAGTTCCTCCTGTAGAGAAGAAATGGAGTGAGTCTGGTGATGATCTCACTCATGCATCTGACAAATACTTACTGAGTGTATTTACTGAGTTTCTCCTATGTGCCAGGAACTGTGATAGGTACCATGCAGACTCGAATTGATAAAACAGACATGGTTTCAGTCCTTGGAAGCTTAAAGTAAGTGAACAAACACATAAACATATGGATAGAGCATGTGTAAGCAAATACATCAGCCAATAATGACAAGTTCTAAGTTCTGTGAAGAACGCAAGAGTGGGTAGTGATTGGGAATAGCAGAGTGGTGTCTAGTTACATAAGGTTGTGCAGGGATGCTTCTCTGAGGAGATTATGGGCAAACTGGGACTTAAAGGCTGAGGCATAAACAGAGGAAAGGGAGATTCAGGAAGCAGGAACTGCACATGCAAAGACCCTGTGGTGGGGAGAGTTTGGTGTGTTATAGGAACTAAATGCAGGTTGGTGTAGTGTAGATAGAGTGCAGTAGATAAAGGAGAGAAGGATATAAAGTTTAAAAGGAGACAGAAGCCAGATCTGTTTTGAGGGGGGATATCAAGGTACAAATCCCTGCTAGGCAGCTGGATAAATCTAACAAGGGTATGGGTGAAGAAGACAGGATTGTCATACGAAGTTGGGTGTATTCCCATGTAAGAGACAATGGAAGGCAGGGTAAGAAATAAACTCTCTAAAGCTGTGAGTATAGAGAAGATGCCCAGCAGGTCCAGGATGAACACCCCGGGGAACAGTCCTGGGAAATGCTGTTATCAAGGGGTGGAAGAAGTTGAGGCCAGCAAACGATATGGTACAGTCGTCGAAGGCAAAAGCAGAGTCATAGAGCTGAGCGAATCTAAGAGAAGAGTTAAAAAAAAAAAAAAAAGAGTTACCATTTAATCACTTCTACGACTGCCAACAAGACAAGGAGATTGAAAGTGAAAGAAATGCCCATTGGCTATGGCAATAAGGACCTCCCAGGTGATTAATGAAAGTAGTTTCAGTAGAGAAGAGGTGAAGGAGGTGGAAGGAAGAGGAATGGAGGCAGGGGTTTGAGAAACTGAAAGGTAGATAACATCAAAGTCGAGTGAAGTTAGTCAAGATACATGGGAGAGTTCCAGCTAGATGAAGTAACTTGGCCTCCCTCCCACTGTAAACAAAATAAAACTGGACAAAGCATATGAGGAAACTGAGCTCAGATGTTGGTCACTGTGCAGTGCAACAGTGCAGTCCCTAAGATCTTACAAGGTCAGCCTCATAATCTCCAGCTTTTCCTTGAGACAATATCTCAAGTGACACAGTGACAATGTCCTCACTGTGGTGCAGAAAGCTGGAGTCTGAGTTACTACCACTGAGTAGAGGAGGCAGAGATCAAAGTTTGAGGCCAGATGCAGTGGTTCACACCTATAACCCCAGCAACTTTGGAGACTGAGGCAGGAAGATCACTTGAGCCCAGGAGTTGGAGGCTTCAGTAAGCTATGATTGTGCCACTGCCCTCCAGCCTGGACAACAGAGTGAGAACCCGTCTCTAAAAAAAAAAGTTTGGGGAAGGAGCTGGCATTAGTGGGGCAGTCAGAGAGAAGGGAGCTGTAGCTTCCCAGGCTATTACAAGCAAGTCTCAAGTCTCATGCCTGCCTTTTTCTCTAGCCTTGTTGATGACCGCTTCTCCCCACCCAGCAGTTGGGCCAACATTCTATGAACTCATATTCAAGCTTCAAGATTCAGTTCAAGTGTCACTTACATATAGGGGCATTCCTTGGCCATTTTCCCTCCTCTGTGCACACTGCACTTAACTTAACTACACCATATTCTACTGTAATTTCTGGTTTATTTATTTTTCTTCCTGGCTGTGAGCTTCTTAATAGTCAGGGCTCTGTCTTAGCTATTTCTGTATCTCCAGTATTGGCACTTAGTAGCTTTTCATAAGCATTTGTTGAGCTCACTGACCCTTGGGGAGAAAGTAAAGATAACATCTAATTATGCTCTACTGTGTTCAGTAACTTTAATGTGCATATGTCTTATCATCTCCAACTACGCATGCTCAAGAAATATTTAAGTGACTAAATGAATAAATGAACAAGAGTAGCAATACCATAATTAAGGACAAGGACCAATTTTGAATCTCTTATGCCTCCATGAAAGAATGTTGGGCACACACTAAATATTCAACAAATACTTGAGAAATTGGGTAATTAGCAGGAAAGTCAATAAACTCCAGATGCATCAAGAGCTGCCTCACATTTGCATCTTTGAGACGTGAGCATGGGATAGAGACTGTACTGATGGTAACTTTTAGATCTTTCATGAGCACTGCATGCCATTAACTCTAAGGAGCTATCATATTTAAGATCTGGGCAGCAGGAGCTGGGTTGTTTTGGAGTCCCTGCTTCTCTGTCTTATGGGAGAGTTGAGAACAACTGCTTACTATCTTGGGAAGCTGTCTGAGTTTCCTCCTTCTGGATGGAGACCATTAATAAACATGCTGAGTTGGTCTGATTAGCAGGTGCATGGAATAGATTTAGCTCTCAAGGCTTTTAAGCAAATCTTACTGGAGCATTTATATAATTTATTGTGTGTCTGACTCCATCAGGGGTTTAGATCAAAGTGAAATATCTGAGATTTGTTATTAATAAAGGAGAAGTCTTACTGATGGCAAACGGAGAGCCTGTCATACACTCCCCTGAGGAGATGGCAGTCTGTGCTCCTATGTCCCCTCTCCTCCCCCAACAATGGGTCACTCACAGTCAAAAACATCAGTCACCCTATCCTCCTGGAGTCCCAGTTGTTCCAACAATAGGCTTTTCAGTTTCTTAGTAACTTGGGATAGCATTCTCTAAGAGGTATTTCTAAGGCAGCAATAATCCGAGCAAACATTTTTCTACCTGAGATTCAGCACAAATTTCTATTTTTCCCAGAAGCTTCTGATACATAGCTTCCAAAGACTTTTGAAAATACAGCTTGACTTCCTGCATAGTCTCATTAGAGCATAATTATTGCACCACAGCACAGCTGAAAGAGCCCAGACTTGGGAGTCAGGTGACCTGGAAGAGAAAGACAGCTCTGCCTCCCACTGGGATTGTGCTCTTGAGCAAGTTATCTTTCCTCTCCAAGCCTCAGTTTCTTTATTGGCAAGGAGGAAAGTAACATCTACCTAATAAAGTTGTTGTAAGGAGTAGATGATGTAATGTATGTTTGTGTTATTATGTATTTTATTTGCAGAACATTATAACCCCTGGACTGGTGCCTTTTCACCTAGAAGGCTCTCAAAAAATATTTACTGACTGAATTTTATTTAAACTCAGGGCATACACCATAGGCAGTTTCTGACTTATAAACTGGAGTTTTTCCAGATCTAAATGCATTTACCCACATAAACAAAGTTATAAAATGTGGTTTGGCTGCAGATTGGTACTAACATCCCATTATTGCTAAAATACTGGACATTTGCAGTGGGGAAACACATAAAATAAAAGCAGTCATTAAGTAAAACAAGAAAATATTGAATAAAAATGGTTTCATATTTATTTTGAGAGTTAGTGATTGAGGAAAAGCAGATTTCATTTAAGGAGGAAGAAAAAGTTGTTGGTAATTACTGGAGGGGATCTTCAGGGAAATTTCTGTGTATTTCCAAAAACTCTCAGTGTTGGTGCCCTGGATATTTATTCTGTTTAATTTCCCTTAAATCCTAGAACAGACTTCTTCGGTACAGGTAACCCATTAGCATCAATCTTTCGTTATCAACAATGACAAATATTTCTTTAAGCTGATACATGGTGAGGTTTCATGAGTAAAGTTGTTATTTCCCAAAGAATAAGAAACAGACAAAAAGGATGAACAAATGACAGAATTTTTAATAATAACTAAGACAAGTTGAAAAAGAATTGGAAGTAAAAAGACTTAAAAGGAGGTGTGTGTGCATGTGACCATTCTCCCTCAGGCAACTGTTTTTAATGAAGGGCCCAGCTGTCACAGTAGAGGGAAATGGCAGATGAGCTCTAGATCTCTCTCTGATGGGGCAACAGGGAGTGGTGGGTATGGGATTTCAAACTAGACAGCTCCTCATAATGACTTCTGGGTGGCAGATCAGCCATGAAGAGAGCTTGGTTCCTGCTCTAAACAAGTGCATATGAGGGGTTTGTAAGACAACATGTAGGGAGAAAGCTGTGTGACCTTGGGGTGACCTTGGGATGTCACTTAAACTTTTTAGATTTGAGTGTTCTCGTCCATAAAATAAGAGGGTGGGACCAGAAATTCTATGAAAATTTCACTGAAGCTTTTGAGATTTGAGTGTTCTCATCCATCAAATAAGAAAGTAGGACAAGAAATTCTATGAAAATTTCAGTCTAAACTTTTAAAATTTTATGAGGACCTTGTGACTTAATACCAGGTAGGGCTGTCTTTCCAGCTAAGTACAAGTTAAAATCCTAAACTTTGTGAAACCAATATGATTCTTCACTCTCACCTCCTTTAAAATGTGTCTTTCCTAAGCATCACCATGACAATTGAGAACGTTTCACTAAGAAAGGGTTTCTCAGAATTATTCCTAGGCACAGGGCAAGACATTTCCAGGAAATATCAATGCATTTGGAAACTTCCCTGGAGCAAAAGATCTAAGTGAGAATCCCTGAAAGAACAAGAAACAAACATTTTCCTTTCTTTTTTTTTTTTTTTTAACTGCTCACTTCATTTCTTCATTGTTAACTGCTGCTTTAAGGAGTGTATTTTCCAAGAGAAATTTCAATAGGTTATGTGATAAATTAAACTTATGTACTGGCTTTTACCAAAGGATATAGTTTTTAAAATCCATGGCACACAATGTGAAATTGATCCTCTTTACAAAACAATATTATGAGGCTTTTAGAACCTCAGCTGTGCATATAGATGGGATAGAGGGTTAGATCTGGAGCTTTGCCTGAAAAGAACCTTATACCAAATATTAGGATTCCTAGGGCTCAGTAGCTGGTTTAACTACTACTAACTGAGCACCTGACCCTAGATATTTCTTTTGTCATGTGTCTCTTGATTTTCTACATTTAAAATTGGAAAATAACTACCATTTCTTTATATCAAGCTCTTACTGCTATTCTCTTATGTTTTTATAGTGGCAAACTGTACATAACATAAAATTTATCATTTTAACTCTTTTAAGTGTAAAGTCCAGTTGAATTAAGTACATTCATATGGTTGTTCAACCATTAGCAACATCCATCTCCAGAACTTTTTCAGCTTCTCAAACTTGAAACTTCATACCTAATCTCTTATTTTAATAGTATTTTTGTTGATCCACTTAGAGAATATCAACCAACAGAATTCTCATAACATATACCATCTTAGCGTGGTAGTAAGGGTATAATTTTCCAGAATTATGAAGGGGAAATTGACCCTTGCGCATTGGCTAGTTTGATGTCAAATGTGCTATAAGGTTTATATATTAAACTGTGATGATTAACTGCCCCCTTGGGTTACAATCAAAGTTGTGAATGTTTGAACTTTGTGATGTACATGCTCCCCCAGTAAAAAGCACAAGAGGATTCTTGCCCCCTCAGTGAAAAACACTGAGAATTCCCCAAAGAGA
The DNA here is from genome assembly GCF_028858775.2 of Pan troglodytes. NCBI lineage: Eukaryota > Metazoa > Chordata > Mammalia > Primates > Hominidae > Pan > Pan troglodytes. The sequence continues at coordinate 55,609,304 of NC_072413.2, forward strand.
CTGACGAAGTTAAATATCTCCTGAAGACCAGCCTTCTAGGGAAGTGTATGAATTGGGTGGGCTGGTTGGGTCTTCCCAGCGCATTTGAGATTTTCTCCAGGCTCCACTTCTTTACTGTCTACTGTCTCCATCACTGCCTGTTTACTTTGAATTCCACTCTTTTTCTGTCTATTCCCTTTACTTGTTGCTTTGGAGCATCCTTGCTTCCCTGCCTCTCCTTGTCCATATAGTTTGAGGGGTCCCTTACCTCTCAACCACAGCCCCACCTTCATCTTAAATAAGGACTAAGTTCCCCTTTGTTCATCCCTTGACACTGTGGGTCAGCCTCCTCCACTCTTCTCCTGGCTATAGCTGACTAAACCTTAGCCCCTCTTCTTCCTCGCCTCATCCCCTTTCTCAAGTCCCCCTTCCTCTCAATCAGAGCCACAGACACCGCATTATACATTATGAAAATGTGGTTTTCTGTTTTGCAAAAACAGCATGAATGTTAAGTCAGATAACTTGAGCCTTAGCTTTCGGATGATGATTTATAGATTAGACTCTTTCCCATTCATAGGGAAACCCCATATTGGAAATTTGAGCTCAGCTTAACTGTACTTATTCTTTTTTTTTTTTTTTTTTTTTTTTTGAGACAGAGTCTCGCTCTGTCGCCCAGGCTGGAGTGCAGTGGTGTGATCTCGGCTCACTGCAACCTCCACCTCCCGGGTTCATGCCATTCTCCTGCCTCAGCCTCCCGAGTAGCTGGGACTACAGGCGCCTGCCACCACATTCGGCTAACTTTTTATATTTTTAGTAGAGACGGGGTTTCACCATGTTAGCCAGGATGGTCTCGATCTCCTGACCTCGTGATCCACCTGCCTCAGCCTCCCAAAGTGCTGGGATTACAAGCATGAGCCACCGCGCCTGGCCTAACTGTAGTTATTCTTAAAAAGAAAAAAAAATGACAGAGCTTCCTAATCAGAGATACCTTTATATACATTATATGCATTTGTTTATTCACTTACCCAATAAACATTTACTCAATACCTTGCATGTGCTAGGCACTATCTTAGGTGCTCATAAAATAGCTGTGAATAATGATGACCCTCACCTCACAGGGTTTAAAGACTTTAGGGAAATACAGACCAGAAAGTTGGCAATTGCAATAGTATGGATAAGCAGTGTGCTAGGAGGGGTAGAGTGGGTCTGTATGAGTCATGGCAGAGGCATTTAACCAGGTTGGGGGCTCAAGCAAGCTTTCCTAGGGAAGTGATGTCTAAGCAGGAACCCAGAGGAGGAGTTAGCCAAGCAATTAATAGGGAACCTGGGACTTACTGAATGCCATTTACAGGTCGTGATAGTTTAGTTTTTAGTTTTGTTTTTCAAAAATTAATTGCTTCTGTCATTCAAAGAAGAAAATAAACTCTGACCTGATATGTAGGCAACAGAAGGGACTTTAAAGATGCCATCTAAATCTAGTAGAATCAGTTTGTTCTTGGCTTAAGTAACGATGGTGTCTTATGATGAGAGTTGTTTTCTTTTTACATTTCAGTAATAAAATCATATCAAGTGGGATCCAAGAGAACGTCTTAAAACTAGCCCTAAGTGTTTCTATCTGACATTTAGGACATATTATTAGTATATGAGTAAAACAAATTGATCACATGACCAAGATTTTAAAATAAAATGTGAAAAGACCTTTTATGTATATTTGGCATAAAGAATCCAGTCATCGTGGCAGCTTACTGGCAAGATGGCCAAATAGGAATAGCACTGGTATGCAGCTCCCAGCAAGACTGACGCAGAAGGCGGGTGATTTCTGCATTTCCAACTGAGGTACCTGGTTCATCTCCCTGGGACTGGTTAGACAGTGGGTGCAGCCCACGGAGGGTAAGCAGAAGCAGGGTGGGGTGTTGCCTCACCCAGGAAGCAGAAGGGGTCGGGGGAGTTCCCTCCCCTACCCAAGGGAAGCCGGGAGGAACTGTACTGTGAGGAACAGTGCACTCCGGCCCAGATACTGCGCTTTTCCCATGGTCTTCACAACCCACAGACAAGGAGATTCCCTCCAGTGCCTACACCACCAGGGCCCTGGATTTCAAGTACAAAACTGGGTGGTCACTTGGGCAGACACCAAGTTAGCTGCAGGAGTTTTTTATTCATGCCCCAGGGGCACCTGCAATGCCAGCGAGCCAGAACCACTCACTCCCCTGGAAAGAGGGCTTGAAGCCAGGGAGCCAAGTGGTCTGCCTTGGCAGGTCCCACCCGCACAGAACCCAGCAAGCTAAGATCCACTGGCTTGAAATTCTTGCTGCCAGCACAGCAGTCTGAGGTGGACCTGGGATGCTTGAGCTTGGTGGGGTGAGGGGCGTCCACCATTGCTGCGGCTTGAGTAGGTGGTTTTACCCTCACAGTGTAAACAAAGATGCTGGGAAGTTCGAACTGGGTGGAGCCCGCCGCAGCTCAGCAAGGCTGCTGGGGCCACACTGCCTCTCTAGATTCCTCCTCTCTGGGCAGGGCATTACTGAAAGAAAGGCGGCAGCTCCAGTCAGGGACTTATAGATAAAACCCCATCTCCCTGGGAAAGAGAACCTAGGGAAAGGGGCAACTGTGGGTTCAGCTTCAGCAGACTTAAACGTCCCTACCTAATGGCTCTTAAGAGAGCAGCGGATCTCCCAGCACAGCATTTGAGCTCTGCTAAGGGTCAGACTCCCTCCTCAAGTGGGTCCCTGACCCCATTTATCCTGACTGGAAGACACCTCCAAGTGGGGGCTGACCGACACCTCATACAGGAGCGCTCTGGCTGGCATCTGGCGGGTGCCCCTCTGGGACAAATTTTCTAGAGAAAGGAACAGGCAGCAATCTTTTCTGTTCTGCAGCCTCCGCTGGTGATACCCAGGCAAACAAGGTCTGGAGGGGACCTCGAGCAAACTCCAGCAGACCTGCAGCAGAGGGGCCTGGCTGTTAGAAGGAAAACTAACAAAAAGAAAGGAATAGCATCAACATCAACAAAAAGGACATCCACCAGGAGACCCCATGCCACGGTCACCAACATCAGAGACCAAAGGTAGATAAATCCATGAAGATGGGGAGAAACCAGCACAAAAAGGCTAAAAATTCCAAAAACCAGAATGCCTCTTCTCCAAAGGATCACAACTCCTCACCAGCAAGGGAACAAAACTGGACGTAGAATGAGTTTGACAAATGGACAGAAGTAGGCTTCAGAAGGTAGGTAATAACAAAACTCCTCCGAGCTAAAGGAGCATGTTCTAACCCAATGCAAGGAAGCTAAGGACCTTGATAAAAGGTTAGGCAAATTGCTAAGTAGAATAACCAGTTCAGAGAAGAACACATATAACCTGATGAAACTGAAAAACACAGCACAAGAATTTCGTGAAGCATATAAAGTATCAACAGGCGAATCGATCAAGCAGAAGAACAGATATCAGAGACTGAAGATCAACTCAATGAAATAAAGCAAGAAGACAAGATTAGTGAAAAAAGAATGAAAAGAAATGAAAAAAGCCTCCAAGAAATATGGGACTATGTGAAAAGACCAAATCTATGTTTGATTGGTGTACCTGAAAGTTACGGGGAGAATGGAACCAAGTTGGAAAACACTCTTCAGGATATTATCCAGGAGAACTTCCCCAACCTAGCAAGACAGGCCAACATTCCAATTCAGGAAATAGAGAGAACACCATAAAGATACTCCTTGAGAAGAGCAACCCCAAGACATAATTGTCAGATTCACCAAGGTTGAAATGAAGGAAAAAATGTTAAGGGCAGCCAGAGAGAAAGGTCGGGTTACACACAAAGGGAAGCCCATCAGACTAACAGTGAATCTCTCGGCAGAAACACTGCAAGCCAGAAGAGGGTGGGGGCCAATATTCAATATTCTTAAAGAGAAGAATTTTCAACCCAGAATTTCATATCCAGCCAAACTAAGCTTCATAAGCAAAAGAGAAATAAAATCCTTTACAGACAAGCAAATGCTGAGAGATTCTGTCACCACCAGGCCTGCCTTACAAGAGCTCCTGAAGGAAGCACTAAACATGGAAAGGAACAACCGGTACCAGCCACTGGAAAAAAACACCAAATTGTGCCAGTTTTCAAAGGGAATGCTTCCAGTTTTTGCCCATTCAGTATGATATTGGCTGTGGGTTTGTCATAGATAGCTCTTATTATTTTGAGATACGTCCCATCAATACCTAATTTATTGAGAGTTTTTAGCATGAAGGGTTGTTGAATTTTGTCAAAGGCAAGACAGGGATGCCCTCTCTCACCACTCCTATTCAACATAGTGTTGGAAGTTCTGGCCAGGGCAATTAGGCAGGAGAAGAAAATAAAGGGTATTCAATTAGGAAAAGAGGAAGTCAAATTGTCCCTGTTTGCAGACGACATGATTGTATATCTAGAAAACCCCATCGTCTCAGCCCAAAATCTCCTTAAGTTGATAAGCAACTTCAGCAAAGTCTCAGGATACAAAATCAAGGTACAAAAATCACAAGCATTCTTATACACCAATAACAGACAAACAAAGAGCCAAATCATGAGTGAATTCCCATTCACAATCGCTTCAAAGAGAATAAAATACCTAGGAATCCACCTTACAAGGGACGTGAAGGACCTCTTCAAGGAGAACTACAAACCACTGCTCAAGGAAATAAAAGAGGATACAAACAAATGGAAGAACATTCCATGCTCATGGGTAGGAAGAATCAATATCGTGAAAATGGCCATACTGCCCAAGGTAATTTATAGATTCAATGCCATCCCCATGAAGCTACCAATGACTTTCTTCACAGAATTGGAAAAAACTACTTTAAAGTTCATATGGAACCAAAAAAGAGCCTGCATCGCCAAGTCAATCCCAAGCCAAAAGAACAAAGCTGGAGGCAACACACTACCTGACTTCAAACTATATTACAAGGCTACAGTAACCAAAACAGCATGGTACTGGTACCAAAACAGAGATATAGATCAATGGAACAGAACAGAGCCCTCAGAAATAACACTACATATCTACAACTATCTGATCTTTGACAAACCTGAGAAAAACAAGCAATGGGGAAAGGATTCCCTATTTAATAAATGGTGCTGGGAAAACTGGCTAGCCATATGTAAAAAGCTGAAACTGGATCCCTTCCTTATACCTTATACAAAAATTAATTCAAGATGTATTAAAGACTTACATGTTAGACATAAAACCATAAAAACCCTAGAAGGAAACCTAGGCATTACCATTCAAGACATAGGCATGGGCAAGGACTTCATGTCTCAAACACCAAAAGCAATGGCAACAAAAGTCAAAATTGACAAATGGGATCTAATTAAACTAAAGAGCTTCTGCACAGCAAAAGAAACTACCATCAGAGTGAACAGGCAACCCACAAAATGGGAGAAAATTTTTGCAACCTACTCATCTGACAAAGGGCTAATATCCAGAATCTACAATGAACTCAAACAAATTTACAAGAAAAAAACAAACAACCCCATCAAAAAGTGGGCGAAGGATATGAACAGACACTTCTCAGAAGAAGACATTTATGCAGCCAAAAAACACATGAAAAAATGCTCGCCATCACTGGCCATCAGAAAAATGCAAATTAAAACCACAATGAGATACCATCTCACACCAGTTAGAATGGCAATCATTAAAAAGTCAGGAAACAACAGGTGCTGGAGAGGATGTGGAGAAATAGGAACACTTGTACACTGTTGGTGGGACTGTAAACTAGTTCAACCATTGTGGAAGTCAGTGTGGTGATTCCTCAGGGATCTAGAACTAGAAATACCATTTGACCCAGCCATCCCATTACTGGGTATATACCCAAAGGACTATAAATCATGCTGCTATAAAGACACATGCACACGTATGTTTATTGCGGCACTATTCACAATAGCAAAGACTTGGAACCAACCCAAATGTCCAACAATGATAGACTGGATTAAGAAAATGTGGCACCTATACACCATGAAATACTATGCAGCCATAAAAAATGATGAGTTCATGTCCTTTGTAGGGACATGGATGAAATTGGAAATCATCATGCTCAGTAAACTATTGCAAGAACAAAAAACCAAACACCGCATATTCTCACTCATAGGTGGGAATTGAACAATGAGAACACATGGACACAGGAAGGGGAACATCACACTCTGGGGACTGTTATGGGGTGGGGGGAGGGGGGAGGGATAAAATTGGGAGATATACCTAATGCTAGATGACGAGTTAGTGGGTGCAGTGCACCAGCATGGCACATGTATACATATGTAACTAACCTGCACATTGTGCACATGTACCCTAAAACTTAAAGTATAATAATAAAAAAATAAATAAAAATAAATAAAAAAATTAAAAAAACCCCACCAAATTGTAAAGACTATTGACATTATGAAGAAACTGCATCAACTAACAGGCAAAATAACTAGCTAGCATCTTATGACAGGATCAACTTCACACATAACAATATTAACCTTAAATGTGAATGGACTGAATGCCCCAATTAAAAGACACAGACTGGCAAATTGGATAAAGAGTCAAGACCCATCAGTGTGCTGTATTCAGAAGACCCATCTCACTTGCAAATCACACATAGGCTCAAAAATAAAGTATGGAAGAATATTTAACAAGCAAATGGAAAGCAAAAAAAGCAGGGGTTGCAATCCTATTCTCTGAAAAAACCCAGATTTTAAACCAACAAAGTTCAAAAAAGACAAAGAAGGGCATTACATAATGGTAAAGGGATCAATGCAACAAGAAGAGCTAAATATCCTAAATATATATGTGCCCAATACAGAAGCACCCAGATTTGTAAAGCAAGTTCTTACAGACCTAAAAAGAGACTTAGACTCCCACACAATAATAGTGGAAGACTTTAACACCCCACTATCAACATTAGACAGATCAACGAGACAAAATTAACAAGGATATCCAGGACTTGAACTCAGCTCTGGACCAAGCGGACCTAATTGACATCTAGAGAACTCTCCACCCCAAATTAACAGAATATACATTCTTCTCAGCACCACATTGCACTTATTCTAAAATTGACCACATAATTGGAAAACACTCGTCAGCAAATGCAAAAGAATGGAAATCATAACAGTCTCTCAGACCACAGTGCAATCAAATTAGAACTCAGGATTAAGAAACTCACTCAAAACCACACAACTACATGGAAACTGAACAACCTGCCATGAATGACTACTGGGTAAATAACAAACTTAAGGCAGAAACAAAGATGTTCTTTGAAACCAGTGAGAACAAGTTACAATGTACCAGAATCTCTGGGACACACATAAAGCTGTGTGTAGTGGGAAATTTATAGCACTAAATGCCCACAAGAGAAAGCAGGAAAGATCTAAATTGGACAGCCTAACATCACAATTAAAAGAACTAGAGAAGCATGAGTAAACAATTGCAAAAGCTAGCAGAAGACAAGAAATAACTAAGATTAGAGCAGAACTGAAGGAGATAGAGACACAAAAATCCCTTCAAAAAATCAATGAATCCAGGAGCTGGTTTTTTGAAATGATCAACAAAATTGATGGACACTATCCAGACTAATAAAGAAGAAAAGAGAGGAGAATCAAATAGACACAATAAAAAATGATAAAGGGGATATCACCACTGATCCCACAGAAATACAAACTAACATCAGAGAATACTATAAACACCTCTACATAAATAAACTAGAAAATCTAGAAGAAGTGGATAAATTCCTGGACACATACACCCTCTCAAGACTAAACCAGGAAGAAGTTGAATCCCTGAGTAGACCAATAACAAGTTCTGAAATTGAGGCAGTAATTAATAGCTTACCAACCAAAAAAAGTCCAGGACCAGGTGGATTCACAGCTGAATTCTACCACAGGTACAAAGAGGAGCTGGTACCATTCCTTCTGAAACTATTCCAAACAATAGAAAAAGAGGGAATCCTCCCTAACTCATTTTATGAGGCCAGCGTCATCCTGATACAAAAACCTGGGGGAGACACAACAAAAAAGGAAAATTTCAGGCCAATATTCCTGATGAACATTGATGTGAAACTCCTCAATAAAATACTGGCAAACCAAATCCAGCAGCACATCAAAAACTTTATCCACCATGTTCAAGTCGGCTTCATCCCTGGGATGCAAGATTGGTTCAACATATGCAAATCAATAAACGTAATCCAGCACATAAACAGAACCAATGACAAATACGACATGATTATCTCAGTAGATGCAGAAAAGGCCTTCAACAAAATTCAACACCCTTTCATGCTAAAAACTCTCAATAAACTATGTATTGATGGAACATATCTCAAAATAATAAGACCTATTTATGACAAACCCACAGCCAATATCATACTGAATGGGCAAAAACTAGAAGCATTCCCTTTGAAAACCGGCACAAGACAAGGTTGCCCTCTCTCACCACTCCTATTCAACATAGTATTGGAAGTTCTGGCCAGGGCAATCAGGCCAGACAAAGAAATAAATGGTATTCAAATAGAAAAAGAGGAAGTCAAATTGTCTCTGTTTGCAGATGATGCAATTGTATATTTAGAAAACCCCATCATCTCAGCCCAAAATCTCCTTAAGCTGATAAGCAACTTCAGCAAAGTCTCAGGATACAAAATCAATGTGCAAAAATCACAAGCATTCCTATACACCAAGAACAGACAGAGAGCCAAATCATGAGTGAACTCCCATTCACAACTGCTACAAAGAGAATAAAATACATAGGAATATCACTTACAAGGGATGTGAAGGACCTCTTCAAGGAAAACTACAAAATACTGCTCAAGGAAATAAGAGAGGACACAAACAGATGGAAAAACATTCCATGCACATGGATAGGAAGAATCAATATCATAAAAATGGCCATACTGCCCCAAGTAATTTATAAATTCAATGCTACCCCTATCAAGCTACCATTGACTTTCTTGAAAGAATTGGAAAAAACTACTTTATATTTCATATGGAATCAAAAAAGAGCCCACATAGCCAAGACAATCCTAAGCAAAAAGAACAAAGCTGGAGGCATCATGCTACCTGACTTCAAACTATACTACAAGGCTACAGAAACCAAACAGCATGGTACTGGTACCAAAACAGACATATAGACCAATGGAACAGAACAGAGCCCTCAGAAATAACACCACACATCTACAACCATCTGGTCTTTGACAAACCTGACAAAAACAAGCAATGGAGAAAGGATTCCCTATTTAATAAATGGTGCTGGGAAAACTGGCTAGCCATATGCAGAAAACTGAAACTGGATCCTTTCCTTACACCTTAAACAAAATACCATTTGACCTAGCAATCCCATTACTGGGTATATACCCAAAGGATTATAAATCATTCTACTATAAAGACACACACGCGTATGTTTATTGCGGCTCTGTTAACAATAGCAAAGACTTGGAACCAACCCAAATGCCCATCAATTATAGGCTGGATAAAGAAAATGTGGCACATATACACCATGGAATACTAAGCAGCCATAAAAAAGGATGAGTTCATGTCATTTGCAGGGACATGGATGAAGCTGGAAACCATCATTCTCAGCAAACTACACAAGAACAGAAAACCAAACACCTCATGTTCTCACTCATAAGTGGGAGTTTAACAATGAGAACACATGGACACAGGGAGGGGAACATCTCACACTGGGACCTGTTGAAGTGTGGGAGGCTAGGGGAGGGATAGCATTAGAGAAATACGTAATGTAAATGACGGGTTGATGGGTGCAGCAAACTGCCATGGCACGTGTATAGCTATGTAACAAACCTGCATGTTTTGCACATGTACCCCAGAACTTAAGTATATTTTAAAAAGGAAACATAACAATACTTTTCTTGAGAAATAAATCTGTAAAATGGCAAAAAAAAAAAAAATTCAGTCATATAGAAAGCATCAGCGATGTCTTTTTTCTATACAACTCGTAAATAGGAAGATGTATGTGCTCTGATAGGAGCTCTTTATCTGGGGTCCAGGGACATCTGGGGACTTCAGGAGGTCCTGAAATACTGTAAAACTATATCAAAAAAATTATGTGTATGTGCATATTACTGTAGATATGGTCCATAACTTAAATTGCACACTCAACAAGGAATCCATGTCCCCCAAAAGTTCAAGAACCAGAACTCAATAGCACGCAGTAATTGCTAAAAGAACTATTAGAGCTGGATGGAACTTCAGAGATTCTCTCATTCAAAATATCAGAAACATGAAGTATTCACTTCTGGATTAGGAAATAGAGGTACAATCAATCATATTCATACTAAATATGTTCTCAGGCAAAAACATCAAAGTGTAGCAGCACATGGTTTGGTTAACATAAAGCTAATTTAAAGAAGAAATTCAAAATGGTAATGACTGATAGTAGAGTGGTATTTCTAAAGAGTTGTGTAGAGTTTTCCCTTTTGAAAAGTTTTTTTACAGAAAATCTGAGGTTTTATTTACTGCATGTGAGTTCCTGGTTAAAGGGAAGAGACAATGTGGCACTGTAGCCCTCAAATGCTCCTACTTCTTCTCTTTCCTGGTCTATAGTAACTCCAATAAATGAAATTCACAAGTCTATCCAAGGGCAAGGCAACATATGATTTTGTATATAAAGTTCACATTTTGCATTTAAATGGTGTGTTTACTTTTTCAGCCTTGTCAACTGGAAGTAATGGAGGACTTCAGATCCTGTAACTTGTTTTAAGATGAACAAAACATAAAGTCTCATTATTTGGGATGCAAGTATTTTATGTTTTGTGATCATTTGGACAAAGCCCAGATTGGCATTTATCTTCGTAGTCTCAAAAATGGGTTTGATAAATATATTTAGAGTAGAGAAACAAGATTGAGGAAGAATGCTTAACCTACCAGTCCCTGTTGCAAGCATTAATCTGTGTATCAAACACTAGTGGTTAATATGCTGTCTAGCAAAGACATTTATTCCTTGGACCAGGTCTAAACAAAACATTGTTAGCTAATTGCTTATGGAATTATACTTACTTTAAATAATTCAACCACATTTTTAAAAAGAAGCATTATTTAGCTAAAAATTCACATAGCTATGCTGGGCTTTTGGGCTGACTGGTTTTATTATTATTCATCATAAAAATCAGATGATCACAGTCTCTTAGATGAACCCAAGAAAGAATATACCAGAAACTATCTGACTACTCATTGTTGAATACAATATCATAAAGCCACTTGCAGTAAAATTCTAACTTGTTCCCGCATTAAGTAAAAATGTTATCAATTTATAAAACCTGATGTTTAAACAAGTGAATGATAGTGTTTTTAAAAAAGAGAAATTTAATTCCTTCCTTTTTTTTAATGCCTCCAATGTTTTAGTCTTTAAGATTGAATGTTAGTCAATGTCTCCGAGTCAAAAGGACTGACAATTTCATTCCAATGTTGCTGTTTTCCCCTTTATTCTTTAGAATTGGGCTCAACCTCAGCTCAGTTGGAATGTCCACTAGGCTGATAAAGATCTCAATTCACCTATGTAGAAAAACATACATTTTATTCAGTTCCTTTTGTATTCCTTTATTTCCTCAAATGCTTTATTCTTATATAGAATTCTTTCTTTATATCATTTCCTTGTCTACGTACATTTTTGGAGAACAGCAGCTAAATAAATTACTGAAATGTTAGCAAAGTCAAAGACACGAAACCTCTTAAACACAATAATACGAGTTTGGGCTCCAGATAAACTACCTGATATGTAAATAAGTCAAATCAAAGCAACTTTAAAAAATTTTTCTCTTTTAGGGACTGAAAAATTTCCCTAAAGTAATTTTCATTTCAAAACTGCCAATTGTATAAGTACAAATCATAATTAGGCAACAGGTCATTTCAGCTGTATCTCATGGATTTCCCCTGAGAATGAACAGTGATGATAACAGCACAAGAAGCATAAAAACAGTCACATGGAGAAGGGCAAGTGCCCAGGAAAACAGCATTTACCATCGGATACAGGTGATTTTTGTTCAGAGACACGGTCGGATGCTAAGGGCACCACTCTTGCAGAACATTTCTTCATCTTTTGAAATTATTTGTCTTGTTCTCAGTGCTTCCTCTGACTTTGTTTTGAGTCTCCTGTTCTGTAGCACACACTCTGCTATGGCTAGTGTCTAGATGGTGTTCTGAAAATGTTACTGAAAGCTACAAGGACTGGTTTACTGTCTCCCTGGGAAACCATTTGCCCCACATTCAAACAATGTTTGACCTCCACTAAAAATTTTTTTAAAAAAATCAATTGTTAGGCACAGTGGGAAACTATGAAAAATGAAAGGAGAAATAAACACTGTTTTCCACTTAAACTGCAGGAGAGTTGTTGGACTGAAGCATTGCCTTTCTAAAGAAATATATAAATGTAAATGTGACTAAGGCACAGAATTTCCATGGTGCAACCAGAAGGAAGAACATACAATATCTTCCAGAAAAATATGGAGTTCAGTGCACAAATCACATAAGAAGACTGTGATGTCATGGTATACATTGATTTTGATGAAGGATGATTTAGTTGTGCCATATAGAAACTTCAAGATTAAAATGTGTCCATAAATAGAAAAGAAACTGTTTTCTCATGGAATGGTCATGGAAATTATCACTATATATGCATCAATTTATTCAAGATCAACACACATAGATCTGTATAGTTGCTAGATACATGGGCACGTAAGACAGGAACACAGGAAGCAGGGACAGAGCTCAGGAACATGAATGAGAAATTACAACTGCATGACTGTAGATGAGAAGTGGGAGTGGAGGATCGGCAGCCGGAGATGCAGACAGTTTGCTGAGACTGTTAGTGCTCTAGGCTGAGACTCACACCACCACCATGTCCTGCTACCAGTATCGCTGAACACATCTCTCTTCTTCAGGAACGTGGCCGATGACACCAGGTATGAAGATTTACAGTGTGAACTTGGTCATTGTGGTCCTATAGATGATGTGTATGTTCCGTTTGATTTCTACATTCGCTGTCCAAGAGGATTTGCTTATATTCAGTTTGAGGATGTTTGTGATGCTGAAGATGCTTACATAATTTGGACAGAAAGTGGATTTGTGGATGGCAGATTAAAATACAGTTTGCCTAGGGAGATCAGAAGACACTAAATCAGATGAAAGCCAAGGAAGGGAAGAATGTGTACAGTTCTTCATGCTATGATGATTATGACAGATACAGACATTCTAGAAGCCAAAGTTGTAAAAGAAGGAGATCAAGAAGGCGGTCTTCTGATTACAACTATAGAAGGTTGTATAGTCCTAGAAACAGTAGACTGACTGGAAGACCACACATGGCAGAAGCCATTCCAAATATGATAGATTCAAACACTGAAATTAATCTTTTTCAAAATCTAAATCCAATTCAAGATCACAGTCCAAGTCCCAGCCCAAGAGAGAAATGAAGGCTGAATCACATTCTAGGTCTGCATCTCACACCAAAACTAGAGGCACCTCAAAAATAGATTCCAAAACACATTATAAGTCTGGCTCAAGATATGAAAAGGAATTAGGGAAAAAAAGAACCACCTAGATCCAAATCTCAGTCAAAATCACAGTCTATGTTTAGGTCAAAATCTGTATCAAGGTCTTGGACTAGTCCTATGCTCAATGGCCATTGATAGTATAAACCATGATCATTTTTAGGCGTGTGTCATTCACTTATTCATAGTTTGCTTTACCTAAATTATCAGGAATACAGTGTTGCAATGATGATTAAAAAGACACTTGTTAGTTTTCCCTGTACCAGGCAATGATCATAATCAAAATGATATGCTGTTGAGAAGCCACTCTTAAGAGTCCAGTTTGTTTAATGTTATGAGCAGCCACCAATTTGTGGTGTCTCTGTATATTTTTGTAAAGATTCTCATTTTTATGCTTGAAGTATTTGGTGAAAAGATGTGGTTGACCATAATTTGCAACATTCTTTTATTAAAAATAAACTTTCATATTTGTATTTGGTAGAACCGTTAACCTAGAAATGTAGCTTGTTAATAAGAATGACACAAAAGTGAAGTCATAGCTACAGTACAACACTGACTGCTCAGACACATTTAGGTTCAGGGCGGGCCTTTATGTCTTGTCAAGGTGTCTTGTCATGATAATTATTTATGATGAAGTGTGGATTCGTTTTTTTGTTAACCCCACTGTCTTAGGGAATTATGCCAACTGGGTTACATAGTATTTTCAGGGAGACTGAGTTTTTGACTGAAACATGGAGGCTTCAACTGCTTTTTTCTGGTTCCTATGAAGATTTGGAAAATAGAAAACATCACAAAAACTCACCTTAAAATGGCAAAAATAATTTTAAAGGGAAAATAATGTTCTTATATAGTTATTATAAAGTTTAAGGGGCATTGTTGATCATAATGTTGCTTAGTTTTCTTACAGCTCTTGGAAGCAAGCTTTGTGTGTGCGTGCATAGTGTAAAAGAACTGAAATTTTGATGCTTACAGCACTTGACCTGTGCATTTGTATCAAAATTTGCCTGCCTCGTTATGAGGGAGGTTTGCTTTTCATGCCTCAGCTTATTTAATATGAGGCAAGTTGAAAGACAACATTCATTCTAGGTGATTTTGTGGTACCATGAAATTTAAAGTAATTTTGGAAAAAGGATTAGTCAGTTTTAAGCAAGAGTCAGATCTTCTGAGTTTTTGATTATCAGTGTAGTACCTGACTAAAAATGAAGAAGTAATATTTCTATTAACCATTTTTAATTTCTAGTATTTCTCTGAAAGATCGTTTTGGGGACAAAAGTGACTTGACATGTCCAATCTCATTTCTTTATAAAAAGCCAAAATTAAAAAAAGTCTCGGATTGCTGCTTACAGATATAAGTAAGAATTATCACAGAGAAACGATTCCTTTTATAGGATTACTTTTTTCAATTTTGGTTTTAGTAATCTAGGCTTTGCCTACAAAGAACAAAACAATGGTTCTGAAATACTGTTTGTGGAATGTGTTTAAAGGATTGATTCTAGAACCTTTGTATATTTGATAGTATTTCTAACTTTCATTTCTTTACTGTTTGCAGTTAGTGTTCATGTTCTGCTATGCAGTCATTTACATGCATGTTTATTTTTTTTTTTTTAGATTTTCCTGGACATATAGTTTAAACAACAAAATGTCTATTTAAAACTGTAGCAGTAGTTTGCAGTTCTAGCAAAGAGGAAAGTTGTGGAGTTAAATTTTGTATTTTCTTTCTTATAGAAGCCTCTGAAATGGTATTTTTGAATGTCTGGATCAAAACAGGACCCAGCTTATTTTATGCTTGCTGTAAATCAAGCAAACATGTTATAATAAAAACAAAATGAAGGAAAAAAAAGAGTAGATGAGGAGTCACAGGGAGAGCTCACAGGAGGTAAAGAAAGACAGGCCTTCAAGGATCCCTGAAGAATACTAACTTCTTAAAAAATAGCCTGTATTTCTTAGAGCAGTTTTAGGTTCATAGCAAAATTAAGAAGGTTCAGATATTTCCCACATAATTCCTGCCCCCACACATCCATAGTCTCCCCCATTATCAACATTCCCCACCACAGTGGCACATTGCTTACAACTGATGAACCTACATGAACACTGCATTATCACCCAAAGTCCATAGTTTACATTAGGGTTCACTCTTGGTGTCATACCTTCTATGGGTTTTTTGTTTTTGTTTTTTTGACATGCCCAGGCTGGAGTGCAGTGGTGGGATCTTGGCTCACTGCAACGTCCAACTATGGGTTTTTGACAAATTTATAACGACATGTATCCACCACTGGAGTATCATACAGAGTACTTTCACTTCCCTAAAAATCCTCTGTGCTTTGCCTCCCTCCCTATCCATCCCTCCCTCCCTTCAATCTATGACAACCACTCATCTTTTCACTCTCTCAATAACTTTGCCTTTTCCAGAATGTCATATCATTGGACTCATGCAGTATATAGACTTTTCAGATTGGCTTTTTTCACTTAGTAATGTGCATTTAAGTTTCCTCTATGTCATTTCATAATCTGATAGCTCATTTAACACTCAATAATATTCCAATGTCCACATATACCACAGTTTATTTATCCATTTACCTACTAGAGGATATCTTGATTGCATCTAAGTCTGGGCAATTACAAAGAAAGCTGCTCTAAATATTCATGTGCAGGATTTTTTGCAGACATAAGTTTTCAACTCCTTTGAATGAACACCAAGGAGTGAGATTACTGGATTTTACAGTAAGAGTATATTTAGCTTTGTAAGAAACTGTCAAATTATCTTCCAAAGGTGCTATATCATTTTGCATTTCCACTACAATAATTAAGAATTCCTGTTGCTCCACATGCTCTCCAGCATTTGATGTTGTCAGTGTTCTGATTTTGGCCATTCTAATAGATAAGTAATGGTATCTCATTGCTGTAATTGGTATTTCCCTGATGACAGGTGATGTGAAAGAATACTAACTTTTAAAAAACTTTTTATTTTTAAATAATTTTAGACTCACATAAAAGTTGCACAACTTGTACAGAGACTTCCCATGTACCCTTCACCCAGCATTTTACCACACATATAGATTTGTGTAACCACCACCATAGTAAGATATAGAACAGTTTCATCACCCCCAAACTCTCTCACGCTTTCCCTTTTTAGTCTCCCTCCTCTATCCCAGCCCTTGGCAACTACCTGTCTATTCTCCATCACTATATGTCATTTTGAAACCGTTATAGAAATTAAACCATATAGTATATAACATTTTGAGGCTGGCTTTCTTCACTCAGCATAATGCCCTCAGATGTATACAAGTTGTGTGTATCAATTGTTGTTTCTTTTTATTGCGGAGTGGTATTCCATAGTATGAATCTACCATGGACAGAATGCTAACTTTAAAGGACTAAGAGCAGAAAAGGAGCCCACATATGAGAATGAGAAAGATGGAGCCAGAAAAGGGGATGTAGGAGAGTTAGAATCCAGAAGTAGAGGAAGGTAGTGCTTCAAGCAGAATGATATGCTCAGCTGTGTTAAAGCTGTAAAATGAGATAAGGACCAAGAATTTAGCAGCAACAACCACAACCAGCAATGTGCTGAGCACCCACCATGTGCTAGGAATGTGCTAGGCTCTGGGATAAAATGGGAAGCAAAGCCAGACATGTTCTTTCATGGAGTCTAAAGAGGCAGGTGAAACTGATCACCTATCTCATTAATAAAATGTAAGTTGTGATAAGTGCGGTTGAAGGCAAGGGAATGGTGCTATGAAGTTGTATAACAGAAGGATGTGGCCTTATCTAGAGTACATTCTCTCCTTCCTTCCTTCCTTTATTCTTTCATTCACTGTACCAAATTTGAGTGTCTACTATGTGCCACTTCTGTGTTCAGTCATGTAAACACATGTGGGCAAGATTCTTATCTTCATGGTGCTTCAGAGTGTGGGAGTGACGTTTGAACTGAAAGATATGAATGACAAGAAGGAGTGAAGTGGGTGGAGTATGGCAGGTGGCAGCAGCACCATTCATTGGAAAAACAGAAAACTCCAGCGTGGCTGGAATGCAATGAGTGAGCGAGGAATTCACAGGTGAGATAAACCTGTAAAGGCAGGCAGGGGCCAGATACTGCCTCAGGCCATGGGATGAGATTTGGATTTTTTTTCCCCTAAGTATAATTCAAAGCTATTGCATGGTTTTAAGCAAGAAAGTCTGCTGATTTTGTTTGTTGTTTAAAAAGATCACTGTGGTAACTGTGTGGAGAACGGACTAGGATGGAGGAGAGAGTTCAGGTGAAAGGTGATAGTGACTTCACCTAGAATGGTGAAGTGGAGATAAAGACAAGTAGCTAGGGCTGAAACAATTTTGGAGACAGACCTAACAAGCCTTGGTGATGGATTATCCAATCCAAGTCAGGAAAGGGATAGAGGTAGAAGATGAGGGATCAAAAGTGTTAAGAAAACCCCTTGGCCGGTTGTGGCTCATGCCTGTAACCCCAGGAGGCTGAGGCAGGAGGATCACTTGAGGCCAGGAGTTCAAGACCAACCTGGGCATCATAGTGAAACTCTGTACCTACCAAAAAGAAATTAGTAAGGTGTGATGGCATGCACCTATAGTCCTAGCTACTTGGGAGGCTGAGGCAGGAGGATTGCTTGAGCTCAGAAGTTTGAGGCTGCAGTGAGTTATGATCATGCCATTGCACTATAGCCTGGGTGACAAAGCAAGACTCTTTCTCAAAAAAAAAAAAATAACCCCCAAATATCTGGCTTTTGCAACTGGGTGGATGTTGTTGTCCTTTACTGAACAATAGGAGACAAACAACTACGAGAGAGAGGAGTACTCACTGAAGTGCGGAGAGGGGTCGGAGGGAGACTAAGCGGCTCATTTCAGATGTGTTAAGTTTGAGAAATATATGACATCCAAGTGGGGATGTCAAAAAGGCCATTAGACTGTGCAGTCTGTTGCTCAGAAGATAACACTGGGCTAGAGAAATATGGGAATAGTCAGCTGAGAGATGTTTAATTGTCACAGGTTTGAGTGAGATCAGCTAACACACAGCACTACAGGAGGAACCAGCACTGAGCTCCAAGGCCACCAACATTTAGATTTGAGGTTGAGATGAAGCCAGTAAAGGAGACAGATGCTTAATCAATAAGCATCTGCAAAACTAAAATTCAGGAAGGCCTCAAGAATGGCAGCTTAATATGTCAAACTTGAAATGCCATAAGAAATTATTTTCCAGGAATCACAAATGTATTCTTGGAAGCTAATGAGCTGTTTTGATTTCTGAGAACAAATTTAAATAAGTTTGAGAAATTGCATCAAACAATTTATGCCAGTGTATGTAATTACGCCAACACATATGGCACCTAAAAACCACTCACTACTTCAACAGCATGTGAAAATGTTAGCAAAGCAAGAGAAATGGAGCCTTAACTCATAACTTCCTGGCTACACCAGGTGAAAGTTAAAACAGCTTTTACTTCCGTGTAGGGTCTTATTGTTGATTTGCTGGAGTAGGTTTTGTATGCTGTTAATAGGTGGCTTCAGGAAAATTATCCAGAGCTGCCACAGCAAACCAATGTTTGCTTCACAATCTCCAAATTAGACAATGGAGACATTAAGACAGCAGGAGAACCAGTAGGAGTTAGGCACAGTTTAATTCTCTGCAGAAACCCAACCAAGCTTAAACACTGGGCGCTGACTCCTCCAGGTGGAAATAGGAACAGCCCGATAGGAACTGTTTTCAGTACGTTGGATTTGATTACTAAACATGTAGACCTTACTAACATGTTTTGAAAACTTATGTTCTACTCTATATTGCAGAGGTTGCACTGAAAATACCATGCACGGTAGCTCTACTGCTTGTGGGGTTTATAACACATTTGCAGCACACTTGTAGACTGCTTTAACAGCCAATAAGGAATGCTCATATACCCCACTCCATGTTATTCTTCCATTAATTAGTGAGGCAGTTACTATTATCTTTACTTAACCGGTGAGAAAAGCAAAGCTGAAAAAGCTTGATAAAAGCAATATGTCATATGAACAACAGCTTTCCAAATAGATATTCTAATGATTGCTTTATTCCAGAATTATGTATTAAACACTTGCTATGGGTCAGGGATTGTGCTAAAATTTGGAAATATAAAAATAAGTTAGATGACGATTTCTGCTTGCAGTCTACTGATATTTTTGGTGGGTTTACCAGATAAAATCCCATGCTCTCTGCCAGATAGACTTAGACTTAAAATTATTTGCTGTTCATTTGATTCAAATTTAACTGAGCATACTAGTTTTCTATTTGCAAAATCTGGCAACCCTATACATTATTAGAGACTTTTTAATGAACCACCTAGGCCAACAGAGCCCTCTTCGTTATTTTTACATTATAAAAAGTGACTCCAAATGCTTTATTTTCCAGAAAAATTACATCTGCCAACAAAATGCAAGCCACAGACTAGTGTTTATTAACCACAGCAGAACCAGTTACAAGGTTCTAGTCAAGGAGTGCTTCATCCCTGAATGAATCTTATGTAAAAGTGGTTTTTAGTTTATACAAAGAAGCTTTGCATACGTTATGTCATTGGACCTCAGAGCAATTGATCTTAATTCCAATTTATAGATGAGGAGACCAAGGCTTAGAGTGGCCAAGTGACTTTCTTGGGAGTGAAAAATAAATCCTGGGACTCTGAAACAAGTCACCAAACCCGTCAACCTGTAGAAAAAAGTGTCTCTTTTTCTATAGGATGCTGGATGCTGATGACAATAATAACAGCTGAAGTAGAATCTTACAATTGAACTCCTCCTCCTTCAGTTTTGCATTGTGGAGAACAACGCAATCAGTGTCTTGTCCCTCAGATCCTAAAGTCAGAATGTGTCACCTAACCCCACCTGTAAGAGACCTCTCTGGAGGAAGCTGTTGCCATGCTGAAGCACCCAGCTCCCTGGCCCTGTGGTGGCGAAGGGAAGTGCTTCTCTCTGCAGTCTTACACGTTTTATAAAGAAACACATGCAAATGTCCAAATACATAAAATGGGATCCTCTCCGAGGATGGTTTAGCTAGGACTGCTGTACTAGAAGCAGGCTCAGTCTTCCAGGCTAATTGAAGGAGGTACTAAAAGTTGCCTCTAAAAGGAATTACCACCATTAGACTGTACCATTTTACATATTCTAAATTACTGTTTTAAAATAATGTAATACAAACATTATTACAAACAATTCCTGAGGAGACTAGGGCATGAAGCTACCTGATTTCATATGAGAACTGAAAATAAAATCCTAATCCCCTCAGCTGACTGAATGAACCCCTCTTGGCAAAAGGGACCCCAAAGAGACATTAAAAACTGAGTCTTGGCCATGATGGGATGGGAGGTCAGACACACTTCTTTAGACCCCGTCCCTTTCACAGTTAGACACCACTGACCAGCATTAATGTTAAAATAGAGATCATAAGACTGATGGAATGCACTCTTTGTGATAATAACAAATTATAAACGAGACCTACGGTCATACCAGGCAGGAGTTAAGCCACCCTCCCCTACATAAGAATAAACTATGTCCTAACCACCACAAGGTTTCTCTTTCTCTAGCAGCTAAACAAGCCTTGGCCTCCAGGTAAGCAATATTGAAACAATTGCAGCTCATCCACTAGCAGACTCTGAGTAACTGACACCCTTGTTCCACAAGCAATAGCTACAGCTTTGATTGGATAGGACTGATTTCAGTAACTTTCTCCTGATAAGAGACCACCGACCACAGACTGGTTCTGGCTGGTTTACAGAGGCTGCACACTGAGTGCCTTTATGTCTCTGTGTCACCTTCTGGTGTATAGGCCTAATTGTAATGCATTTAAAAGTCTCAGCCCCAGAGTGAACATGGGTTGTATGTAACATGCATGTTTGTTCAGCACACGTGTTAGGGGCCCCTTCGTGAATATTCATAGCTCTTCTTGTAAGCTGTTGAATACATAAATTTAGCCAATCCACTGAGCATAAATCTCCTCTGCAACCCTTACTCCTTTGAAATGCCTGCTTCCAGTTTCAGCCAGAGGCTCACTTTCCAAACTGCAGGGTGAACCTTTTAAAGAAATAAAGTCTCCTTTCAAATTTATAATTGTGTGATTTTTCAGTCAACATGTGTTTTATGGAACCAAACGGGACTAAAACAAGAATTAGCCCTTCTGATACAAGGAAGGCTACTACAGGAAAGGCAGGTGGGTGGAGGGAACAGATGTTACTCCTATGTGTCCCAAACCCCTTCCTCTGGATGACAGCCATGATTTTCCCACAAGGAACCACCTCTCTTCCACTCTAAATCTATATAGTTTAGGTCAGAAGTCCCCTATCAAGAGGTCCCCTTGATAGAATGCAAGCCTAGAGTTAGGGTCATCTTTGCCACATACATGCAAAATGGAGAGAGATCAAATGTTCATTCTTTCAAGCCTTACCTGAAGTCAAACATCTCCTGGACTTTTCGGTGTCATAAACCCCAAAATTCTGCCTTTTGTTTATTTCTGTGCCCAATTTGAGTTAGGAGTCTGTTACCTGTAAGTGAAGGCATTGGGACCATTTTAATGGCCCTAAGCAAAAGAGGCTGATGAACTTTGACCTAATCAGCTAATGTCACTGTTTAGAAAACAATTTGAAAAATAACCTCATTAGCTAAGTTAGATTAAGTCAATTACACAGAGTCTGAGCTGACAAGAGATAAAGACAGATGACCCCAAATTATTACACTGATTACACTGCCTGTTTCTTGCCCTAAATATATCCTGCCTCATTAATGATACAAGATATACCACTTCTCATCCTTCTTTTGTGAAACCATTTTCTCATCTTCTTATAACTACATGTATAAATTAAAAACACAGAAGATTCATTGAGAAGTCCCCATTTCCCCCACCCCTATGTTAATATAGTGTTTTCTGCTTGGGATCAGCTAAAGTCTATAAAATTTTGTGTTGGTTCATTATTATGTTCAGTTTGGGTTTACCAAAACGCAAGAGCCATGGGCTCTGTATTCAAATAAAGGTCATATTTATTTGTTTCATTAGTGCCAGATATAATTTTCAAATATCTCAGAGTGAAGCTCCCATAATTCCATATCAAAATAATTCCAGGACATTATTGCTTTCTTGGTGAGGGGCCCAGTACTTTATTAGGTGATGTGGCAGAGGACAAGGTATTCACCCCACTTTATCCCATAAATGACAATTGTCTAAGTCTACTAGTCTACTAGTGCATAGGTCTACTAATCATGAGTCTACTAGTATATCTAACTACTACAATTTATGGAGCAAAACTTCTGCCTTAGGAAGTTGGGCCTTACTGATATTTGGAGTAATAAAGGGAAAACATGGGCTGACCTGTCCAGGATAACCATAAGAAACTCTTTTTAGCTCATGGTGCCCATCAACATCATGGTCATGTGTGGTCATTATCTCAATTTTAGCTTCAAGAAACAAACTTTTCTTCAAAGCCAACAAAGACCTCCCCCTTTTTCTATATTAAAAATTTCTCCTCTCCTCTCAATACAATATTTCCTTTGAATATCACAACTTATATCCCATAACAAATGACCTGGTCCCTAATCTAGAAAGGCAGGCACAAGAGGGAACAGAGGGTCAAAGTTTCTCTCCAATGGTCTCTGCTGGTTTCCTTATCTTCTGTAATGTGCTGTAAATGTTCCAGGAGGATCTGTGTGTTCCAACATCTTGACTTTATGGTATTTCCAACGTACTGGCAACCAAAATTCTGTAAATCCCCACTGAATAGAGGAAAGATAAAGAATCCGTTTCTATCCATCTAATTCCTAATCACAAAAAGTACTGACAAAAAAGACATACAGAATTCCTTTAGACTTTAGAAAGGAAAAAGAAAATGTATAAAAACTTCAAGCTGAGAGAACACATGGGGCTTGAACCAATTGCAGACTTAGAGCTGTTTTCTACCTCTTCAATTGTGACTCAAGAGTAACTCCCCTGTTTTATTTTGGTACAAGTCTCCTACACTGAATGAATTCCAGCAACACCTTTTTACATGTGTCAAATAGTACTTCAAGAGGATTGAAAAGGATATTGTATTTGTTCCTTATTCAATGAGGCATTATCTCCATTTTATGAATGAAAACATTGAGACTCAGAGAAGATAAGTAAAATAACTGAGGTTATACAGCAAGTATAGTCACACAGAGCCCTCATATATCATTTTGGATAGCGTATTTCCATAAGTTTGGTTTATATAGATTATCTCTGTCAAAATAACACTTAGAACAGATAATCACTTTTTATGTTCAGTCCTTAAAGAAAGCCACTTGAGATGAGAAAAGAATTAGCTTAAATTTTACAAACAATATTAACATAAAAATAGAACTCATATAGATCTGATTGAAGGCAATTGATATAGCATGAACTTTATAAAATGATAGAAAATATAAGTTTATATGAACTATAAATTAAACGATAAATAGTGGCTGACTCTGCACACCAATATAATTGTTTTCTGGTCTTTTTAACAATTCATTTTTCTTGCTAGAAAGCATTACCACACGAAAGTGAAAATCAATACAATGTTATAAAGAAACAGTTGTTCTATAAACAAACACTAACTAGCCTTAGAGAGAAAGCAAAGATAATCATTTATAAAATGTAAGCCTTTTTCTATTCAATATCAAAAGCACCTATTGCATCCTAATTATTTACTCAGAGGAAAGATGATCATAAACACGCTAATTTTAAAATAGTGTATTTTTTAAATGAACCTATGACAAACAACATTGTCTCTCAGTTTCACTGAAAATCTTACCAAAGCCACCTGAGACAGCCCCAGAATAAGACAGCCCCAGAATAAGACAGCCCCAGAATAAGATTGCCAGGTGAACCTAATTCCTCTGGGCCTCAGTTTCCTCATCTTTAAGATGAGAGAGTTAGACTGGATGACCCTAGTCAGCAAAACCCAATAAAACAGAAACACCCCCAAAAATAACAAGAGAGGAAATCTAGGTACACTTTCTAGCTGAAGATTTGAAATTAGCCTGCTAAAGTCATGACCTATTTTAAGAAAACTCAAGACTTAAACCTCCAAAACCACAAAATGGATAAACTGGGAAGTGATTCTATTAGAAAATGATTCATGCTGTAATGCTTTTAAATGTCAATGTTTCATAGTACCACTAAAACATGATTTAATTTAGAGTAAAAGGAAACAAAATTTATAAAAGTTTTAACACTATAGCTATTACATAGAACAGCTATTACACTGCAGCTATTACCTAGAATACTTTGTATTAATAGGCAATAATTTACCCTTGCACAGACATACTTATGAAGATAAGCAACGCTCACCTGTCTAGATTCACTGATGAATAGCATAGTCTTAAGAGAGGTGGGTATAAGTAACTTCTAGGCTTACAAGTATGTTTTCCTAAAAGCCTTTATTTGGGAATTATTAAAGATTGAGTTACTTGGATGTACTACTGGGGATTGCACAATCAACTCTAATCTATAAACACAAATATCCATTGCATTAACACAAATACATACTCTTATTTCTAGAATGTCTGCAAATCTGGATTGCTTGACCCTAGAGATTCATTAGAGTTTAATTGCCTTATTTTATTACTTTGTCCCACAGTTGCCCATTAATAAATAAAATAGCAATAAGGACACGTGCTAAGGTGACATGGGGAGGTGATTTTTAACCTTATCTAGACAAACTCCTAATTAACCGTGATTGCAATCACCATTTCTTTCTATGTTTAACTCTTTCCATTGTTGGTGAAGGTGTTTACATTGAAGACCGAGAGCTAGTGGGAAAAAAAAAATCACTCCTCTTTCAGGGCTGATTTTATATAAACAACAAATTAACTTGTGCTTAGGTGATCATTTTGCTTTTCCACAAGATTATAGTTATTGGAAT
Organism: Pan troglodytes; assembly: GCF_028858775.2. Classification (NCBI taxonomy): domain Eukaryota; kingdom Metazoa; phylum Chordata; class Mammalia; order Primates; family Hominidae; genus Pan; species Pan troglodytes. The sequence continues at coordinate 55,634,646 of NC_072413.2, forward strand.
ATAAACGATTATCCTAGTAATGGCAAATACCATATTTTATAAGATATAGATTTTTTCTTTTTTTTCCCAATTTACTTTTATTTTTGTGATGTTAAATCAGAAGTTTAACTTTCATCCCCTTCTGAGTTTATATTCAAATGAAACAAAACTTCTTATCTAAAAACACAAAACATCTGGACAAAAGAACTGTTTAATTTTTTTGATGTTTTCAATGTTGATATTTTTTTCCAAGAAGTAGAGAAATATCTCTGCATGGTTGTCTAAAATATATAATTTTTGTACAGATATGGTATATAGGGCAGTGTCATAGTTTTAATGTTGAAAAAGCATTCTTTTAAATTATAGCAAATTATAAAGTATTTATATACATAATATGGCAATATCACTTCAGGAATTCAGATTTTTACCAACTAAAATAAGAAAAAAATGTCAATTTAAATAAAACATTTAATTATTTAGGTGGTTTACCCTATCTCCCATTTATTCAGTCTGGTTGCTTTGGTATATCTTTAGATTGGATAAGATTTATTCTCTTCCTCTTCTTGTTATAGGACATCTACTCTAGCATTTTAGATATACATTCTTTAGCACATTGTTTGTGTAATGGTTTAGCAAAAATTATGGCTTTATCCCTATTAATATAAATCAGAATGATTAATCTAATTAGCCCAATCAAATATAAAAATGCAATCCTTAATTGGTTCTTATTGTAAATGACCCACAAACAAAAGTTTCAACCATCTTCAGAAAAAAAAATAAAACACTTAAGCAAGTATAGTAACAGTTACTAGAGCATAGTAATTTGACAGCTAATGATTTGACCAATTGTATTAAGACTTGATATGACATTTTCATAGAAAACACTGTAGCTTGTTTAATTATTGAGTAATGCATACCAAGGACTCTTAACAATGAACATTTATTTTCCTGTGATAAACTGACATTAAGTAAGAAATAGCGCAATGCTAAAATAAATTATCTTAAAATAAAATTCAGATCAATAATAACAAGAATACATAATAATGGCCCTGATTTATGAGTACTTACTATGTGTCAGTAGCTTCAGATACAATAGCTTAATCCTCAAATAGTTTTGCTTGCTGGAAATTATCACCCGATTTACAGGTAGCAAAACGGGCTTAAATAATTTAAATGAATCACTTAAGTCCTACAGTAGGTAGCCTTTCTAATATTCTGTTCTGCTCCCACACATTACAACTCATCATTGGTCATTTTAAAAAATTTTTATTATTGTTATACTTTAAGTTTTAGGGTACATGTGCACAACGTGCAGGTTTGTTACTTATGTATACATGTGCCATGTTGGTGTGCTGCACACATTAACTCCTCATTTAGCATTAGGTATATCTCCTAATGCTATCCCTCCCCCCTGCCCCCACCCCACAACAGGCCCGGGTGTGTGATGTTCCCCTTCCTGTGTCCATGTGCTCTCATTGTTCAATTCCCACCTATGAGTGAGAATATGCAGTGTTTGGTTTTTTGTCCTTGTGATAGTTTGCTGAGAATGATGGTTTCCAGCTTCATCCATGTCCTTACGAAGGACATGAACTCATCCTTGTTTATGGTTGCATAGTATTCCATGGTGTGTATGTGCCACATTCTCTTAATCCAGTCTATCATTGTTGGACATTTGGGTTGGTTCCAAGTGTTTGCTATTATGAATAGTGCCATAATAAACATGCGTGTGCATGTGTCTTTATAGCAGCACGATTTATAATTCTTTGGGTATATACCCAGTAATGGGATGGCTGGGTCAAATGGTATTTCTAGTTCTAGATCCCTGAGGAATCGCCACACTGACTTCCACAGTGGTTGAACTAGTTTACAGTCCCACCAACATGTAAAAGTGTTCCTATTTCTCCACATCCTCTCCAGCCCCTGTTGTTTCCTGACTTTTTAATGATTGCCATTCTAACTGGTGTGAGATGGTATCTCACTGTGGTTTTGATTTGCATTTCTCTGATGGCCAGTGATGATGAGCATTTTTTCGAGTGTTTTTTGGCTGCATAAATGTCTTCTTTTGAGAAGTGTCTGTTCATATCCTTTGCCCACTTTTTGATGGGTTTTTTTTTTTTCTTGTAAATTTGTTTGAGTTCTTTGTAGATTCTGGATATTCGCCCTTTGTCAGATGAGTAGGTTGCGAAAATTTTCTCCCATTCTGTAGGTTGCCTGTTCACTCTGATGGTGGTTTCTTTTGCTGTGCAGAAGCTCTTTAGTTTAATTAGATCCCATTTGTCAATTTTGGCTTTTGTTGCCATTGCTTTTGGTGTTTTAGACATGAAGTCCTTGCCCATGCCTATGTCTTGAATGGTATTGCCTAGGTTTTCTTCTAGGGTTTTTATGGTTAGACCTAAATTTCTAACATGTAACTCTTTAATCCATCTTGAATTAATTTTGGTATAAGGTGTAAGGAAGGGATCCAGTTTCAGCTTACTACATGTGGCTAGCCAGTTTTCCCAGCACCATTCATTAAATAGGGAATCCTTTCCCCATTGCTTGTTTTTCTCAGGTTTGTCAAAGATCAGATAGTTGTAGATATGTAGCATTATTTCTGAGAGCTCTGTTTTGTTCCATTGGTCTACATCTCTGTTGTGGTACAAGTACCATGCTGTTTTGGTTACTGTAGCCTTGTAATATAGTTTGAAGTCAGGTAGTGTGATGCCTCCAGCTTTGTTCTTTTGGCTTAGGATTGATTTGGTGATGCAGACTCTTTTTTGGTTCCATATGAACTTTAAAGTAGTTTTTTCCAATTCTGTGAAGAAAGTCATTGGTAGCTTGATGGGGATGGCATTGAATCTATAAATTACCTTGGGCAGTATGGCCATTTTCACAATATTCGTTCTTCCTACCCATGAGCATGGAATGTTCTTCCTTTTGTTTGTATCCTCTTTTATTTCATTGAGCAGTGGTTTGTAGTTCTCCTTGAAGAGGTCCTTCACATCCCTTGTAAGTTGGATTCCTAGGTATTTTATTCTCTTTGAAGCAATCGTGAATGGGAGTTCACTCATGATTTGGCTCTCTGTTTGTCTGTTATTGGTGTATAAGAATGCTTGTGATTTTTGCACATTGATTTTGTATCCTGAGACTTTGCTGAAGTTGCTTATCAGCTTAAGGAGATTTTGGGCTGAGATGATGGGGTTTTCTAGATATACAATCATGTACATCTGCAAACAGGGACAATTTGACTTCCTCTTTTCCTAATTAAATGCCCTTTATTTCCTTCTCCTGCCCGATTGCCCTGACCAGAACTTCCAACACTATGTTGAATAGGAGTGGTGAGAGAGGGCATCCCTGTCTTGTGCCAGTTTTCAAAGGGAATGCTTCCAGTTTTCGTCCATTCAGTATGATATTGGCTGTGGGCTTGTCATAGATAGCTCCTATTATTTTGAGATACGTCCCATCAGTACCTAATTTATTGAGAGTTTTTAGCATGAAGGGCTGTTGAATTTTGTCAAAGGCCTTTTCTGCATCTATTGAGATAATCATGTGGTTTTTGTCTTTGGTTCCGTTTATATGCTGGATTACATTTATTGATTTGTGTCTGTTGAACCAGCCTTGCATCCCAGGGACGAAGCCCACTTGATCATGGTGGATAAGCTTTTTGATGTGCTGCTGGATTCGGTTTGCCAGTATTTTATTGAGGATTTTTGTACCAATGTTCATCAAGGATATTGGCCTAAAATTATCTTTTTTTGTTGTGTCTCTGCCAGGCTTTGGTATCAGGATGATGCTGGCCTCATCAAATGAGTTAGGAAGGATTCCCTCTTTTTCTATTGATTGGAATAGTTTCAGAAGGAATGGTACCAGCTCCTCTTTGTACCTCTGGTAGAATTCGGCTGTGAATCCATCTGGTCCTGGACTTTTTTTGGTTGGTAAGCTATTAATTATTGTCTCAATTTCAGAGCCTGTTATTGTTCTATTCAGAGATTCCACTTCTTCCTGGTTTAGTCTTGGGAGGGTGTATGTATCGAGGAATTTATCCATTTCTTCTAGATTTTCTAGTTTATTTGCGTAGAGGTATCTATAGTATTCTCTGATGGTAGTTTGTATTTCTGTGGGATCGGTGGTGATATCCCCTTTGTCATTTTTTATTGCGTCTATTTGATTCTTCTCTCTTTTCTTCTTTATTAGTTGCTAGCGGTCTATCTATTTTGTTGATCTTTTCAAAAAACCAGTTCCTGGATTCATTGATTTTTTCAAGGGTTTTTTGTGTCTCTATTTCCTTCAGTTCTGCTCTGATCTTAGTTATTTCTCACCTTCTGTTAGCTTTTGAATGTGTTTGCTCTTGCTTTTCTAGTTCTTTTAATTGTGATGTTAGGGTGTCAATTTTAGATCTTTCCTGCTTTCTCTTGTGGGCATTTAGTGCTATAAATTTCCCTCTACACACTGCTTTTAATGTGACCCAGAGATTCTGGTATGTTGTGTCTTTGTTCTCATTCGTTTCAAAGAACATCTTTATTTCTGCCTTCATTTCATTATGTACCCAGTAGTCATTCAGGAGCAGGTTGTTCAGTTTCCATGTAGTTGAGCGGTTTTGAGTGAGTTTCTTAATCCTAAGTCCTAGTTTGACTGCACTGTGGTCTGAGAGATAGTTTGTTATAATTTCTCTTCTTTTACATTTGCTGAGGAGTGCTTTACTTCCAACTATGTGGTCAATTTTGGAATAGGTGTCATGTGGTGCTGAAAAGAATGCATATTCTGTTGATTTGGGGTGGAGAGTTCTGTAGATGTCTATTAGGTCCGCTTGGTGCAGAGCTGAGTTCAATTCCTGGGTATCCTTGTTGACTTTCTGTCTCATTGATCTGTCTAATGTTGACGGTGGGGTGTTAAAGTCTCCCATTATTATTGTGTGGGAGTCTAAGTCTCTTTGTAGGTCACTAAGGACTTGCTTTATGAATCTGGGTCCTCCTGTTATTGGGTGCATACATATTTAGGATAGTTACCTCTTCTTGTTGAATTGACCCCTTTACCATTATGTGATGGCCTTCTTTGTCTCTTTTGATCTTTGTTGGTTTAAAGTCTAACAACCTTCAAAATAAAAATTTGTTTTAGAGCTAATGGTGTCTTACAATCACTGTTAGCCTTGTGGCCATTGTCTTGGAATGCTTGAACTGCACTGTAATTCCTGGTGGCATTACTGGACAACTTCAACCCCTTAATGTTTCAGTCCATAAGCCCTTTATAAGGACTATCTGAGGAAGAAAGAGGAATCCTGGCCTTATCTGAAAAGCTTCCATTGATATTGAAAAATATTCTTCGCATGACCAAACTTTGGTTAGGCTCCTGAACATTTTCCTAGACCCATCTGTGTTCTTCCTTACAAAATGCAGTTTTAGAAATAACCCTGCTAAGTCACTTTAACCAGAATCCTCATCCTTCACACCTGATCACCCTCAGTATGTAATCGGGTTCTTCATCCTCTACCATCCCCCAGGCGATGTCTGATCACCCCGGCCTGTCCTCAGCAAGAATCCTGTTAGTTCGGTTAGCCAGAATCCCCGCTACCCTGATCTTTCCTCTTATTAGTTTTCCAACCACAGACCCTCTCTCTGCTCCTTGACTTAAAATTTCCACTTGCCCATGCTTTATTCAGAATTAAGCTGTTTCATGTGGAAGTCTCTTCCCTTATTGCTATGGTTCCCAAATGTCTTTTTAGTGTTTTCACTATTGTCTAGCTCTGATTTTACTGTGACGGTAACTTCTAGCAAGATTTCTTTAAATGCCAGCATCGGATATTATACCTCAGGTGTCAAAAACTTGGAAAAAATTCTGAAGGTAATCATAGAGCATTATTTGAAGAAATGATACATCATCATCATTCTTGATGGCACAGAGGATGTTATAGCATGGAAAATATGGACCTCAAAAATGGAATTGATGAGTAATTTGTATGATTTGGGCATTTAACTGTTCATGTATTAACAACAGAGACAGTTAATCTAAAACAAAATAATTTTTAAAAAGAGATATAGCTACTAACACTGTACATTTAAAGAAGCCTAAAAGAGCAATTTCAAATAAACATAAAATAAAAATTCAAAACAATATGAAAACAATATGTCATAGTTTATTGCCATTTTTTTCTTAGAGCTACATAACACATTCATGTGCCTTAAAATTTCAGTTTAGATGCCACATGCAGTGAATTACTAGTGGCTGTTTCAAGAATAAGCTTGAGAGGCTTCTCTGCAAAACTATATTCCTCTCCCCTTTTCTTATTTTTTCAATTAAAACTATAAATATGGATGGTTTATGAACCTTTCTTAAAAAGGAGAAAGGAAACTGAGCTTTTAAGAAGTGTGTACAAAGCATATTTGTTTCTTTCTGAAAAATAAAATCTAAGCTTTATGCAAGCTCTTCAGCAACAACCTGCATGATCTGATCTTTATAGAATCACTCTCTCTCACATTAGCTGTCAGATAAAATACAGGTAATATATTGCATAGACTTATACTAGAAATGATTTATTGCTTATTGAAACTCAAACTTAATTGCGTGCACTGTATTTCTATCTACTAAATCTGACAGACCTACGACTCACTCACTCTGCTTCAGTTACCCTGGCCTCATCTCTGTCCTTCCTTCCTGTCTGCACACTTGCTGTTCACTTCTTTGTCTGCCTACCTATTTCTCATCATCTTTCAAGTGGCACTTAAGATCACTCCTCAGAGATACCTTCCTGATCCTTAACCTAAATCAGCTCCTCTGTTGAAACTTCTCACACCTTTTCCTTTCCTTCACATCATAGCTTGTGTCCCCATTTATAATTACTCCCTTTATTTGTGTGCTAATGTGCTTCACTTTTGTATTAGTTTCCTCTTGCTGCTGTAACAAATTACCAAAACATAATGGCTTAAAACAACACAGATTTATTATATTGCAGTTTTGGTGGTAGAAGTCTAAAACTGATTGGCAGGGCTACATTCCTTCTGGAGGTTCCAGGGGAGAACACTTTCTTTGCTTTTTCCAGCTTCTAGAAGCTGCCTGCCTTCTTTGGCTCATGATCCCCTATCACCCCTGCTTTTGTCTTCACATCTCCATCTCTGACTCTGCCTCCTTCTTATAAAGGAAGCTTGTGATTACCTTGGGCACATGCAGATAACCTGGGATAATCTCTCCTCTTCAAGATCCTTAATTTATTCACATCTGCAATGTTGTTTTTGCTATGTAAGGTAACACATCCACCGGTTTAGGGGATTCCAATGCGGCATCTCTGAGGGGTCATTATTCTGCCAACCACAGCATGTCACAGACTATGGAAATGGGACATATCTATTTTTCTCCACTGTATTTCTAGTGGCTGGCATGTGATGGGCACTAGATAATGTTGGCGAAATGAATGAATATATCTTTTTTGTTGCCCTACTTAAAAGCAAATCACCAAATCCCCCAAAATTTACCAAAGAGAACTCATGACTCAATACTGAATCCAGAGATTTGATATTTCAAAAGTTTTTCTGGGGCAGGTGGGTGAGAAACACTACCTGTGCCCTGCAGCCTCAGATATGCACCCCATGTCTCAATGCCTTCCTTCATCTCCCTTTCCTTTCAGAAGCACTGGGTATATTGGACCTTTCCTTCAGTCTTTAAACACTCACCTCTCTTAGCTTTCAGGATACCATATCCTCCTGGAGTTCCTCCTACTTCCCCAACAGTTCCTTCTTAGTTTGCTTTTCTAATGTGACTTCTCCACCTGATCATTAATGTTGGAGCGCCCGAGGTCTGGTCCAGGGTCCCTTCTCTACTCTTACTCATTCCTCTGAGAGATCTCATTCGGGCCTATGGATTTAATATTATCCATGGGCTGATCATTCCAAGTTGTCTCTAGCCTTGGCTTTCCCACAGCTCAAAATATCTCACATCCAGCTTTCTACTTGGTACCCTTACTGGAATGTTTAATATTATCCCAAACTTAAAAATGTTTCAAGCAGAAATTGTTATTTTCCTCCCTCCCAAATATTTCTCTCCTCAGACATTTACATCTCAACAAATAGCATCACCATCCAACCAGTTAGTATTCTTCTCCCACACCCCCATCATCTAATTCATTAGCAAGTTCTATTGATTTGCCCAAAACACACCTCAACTACGTCTACTCACCATCTCTATGTCTGTCACCTAATTCATACCTCTGTCATGTCCAGCCCAGCCCACTACGATAATCTGCTAATGGGTCTCTGCCTCCAGACCCTCCTTTCACCTATACTTCACATAGTAGCCAGAGTGTGGTCTTTAAAAAATGGCAGTTAGATCATACCATTCTCCTGCTTAGATCCTTTCAATGGCCTTTGCTGCACTTAAATCCAGACTCTTTCCTTAGGCTTACAAAGTCCTCCGTAGTCCATCCCTGCCCACCCCTCCAGGTCAGCCTCATGGCCCTCCTTCTTTCACTCACTGGTTCTGTGTAGTGTTCTCAAAGTGGCCAAGTTTGTTCATGTATCAAGGCCTTAGAATGTGCTGTTCCCTGTGTCTGGAACCCTTCCTCAGCTCCTGGCATGGCTGGGAACTTGTAATCCTTCAGGTCTCAGACCAAATACCACCTTCTAAGAGAGGCCTTCCCCAAACACCCTATCTAAAGTAGCTATCCCCTCAGTTATACTCCATAACATTACTCCATTTATTTCCTTTAATATTTAGGCTTATGTCACAATCCAAAACCATTTTCCTCATCAGTGTGTTCACTGGTATAGTGCCTCCCTCTCCCATTAGGATATAAACTCATGAAGACAGAGAGCTTGTCAGTCTTGTTCACTACTAGATCGGGACCTAACACACAGCTGGTGCACAAAACATGTCAGTTGACTGACTGATTAAATGAACAAATGCTTTGACTGGACTAAACGCCCAAAGCTTCCCAAATTTATCAACATCAGACGTTTTTATTTTGGTAATGACCTACTGGAGTTTCCAGTGAGGTATTCTGACTACCAAGAATTCTGAGAAATGAGTCATCCTGGGGAGTGAAGTGGGTCGGCGGTGGGGGTAGACTGCCTCCAGCCCCATGAAGCCCAGTCAGTGCCCCCAGCTCTAGTGATGTCTGATGTCATCCCCTTCCTTGGCAGTGCTGGGGACAGGTGAGGTACAGCAGCCGTCACAGATACCGAGAGTCCTCAGTTTCCAAAGAACCACCTCTGAGGAGTAACCCCATCACACAGGAAGCAAGAGGAACCAGGACTAGCCCTTTGAGCATGAGGAGAGCAGTGGCCCTCCTAGAGCCAGGAACGGGGTGGAGCTGATGTAGCACTTTCTAGACTGGTCATTCAAGCTCCATGGCTGCGGCTTGGGAAAATGTCTCTGTGAGTGAGTGTGTGTGTGTGAGCTGAGAGCTCTGTTTACCTACAGTTCTGTAGTTCTGAGCTTCCAGGGCTAAGACGGCTGGAGGGACCAGAGGGGAGTGAAATACTGAGTGAGAAAAGTTTATCCTCCTCTGTCCAATGGGACCCTTACCAGAGGCAGAGCAGTGGGTGGGAGCCCACACAGGACTGCTCAATATGACTCCACAGCAGCAACAGCCAGAGGGCAGGGAAGGCTCAGTGGGTAAAGCCAGCCTCTTCAGCTTAAGGGGTAATAAAAAGGACTGACCCACTGGATCACGGAGGCATCCTAGGGTACCTGGAGGACCCCCAGGAAAGAAGCTCCAAGAGGAAAGACAGACATCCTGGCAACAGGCAGACAGGAGTCTCAGCCTGTAACATGAATTTTAAATGGAATGTGATGTAACTTCATGTCTTAAGAAGTATGTCTAACTTCATACATAAGTATGGAAAAGACTAGAATTTTCAGAAGCTTTCTGCAAGCTCAATTCTGAACTCCATAGAGCTAGAATTTTAATGACTATCAATAAACCGGAAACAAGAAATAAAAAGAAACCCCATGGACAGGCGTGCTAGCTTTCTGAGCTCTTTCTTGGCTCCTCCAGTTTCCCTAGCAATGTTTAAGCCGGGTACCTGCTCATGGTAACTAAAATCCAACCATCATGGGTCCTCATTTTGTCCCAGGAGGAATTAAAAAATCAATACTTTTTGGAGCAATTTTCTTTCTCATTCAGATCAGTGGTTCTGAGCAAGGGATGATCAGTGTCTTCTGAACAAGGAGACACTGAGCCATGTTCAGAGATGCTTTTTGGTTGTCATAACTGGGAGGTGGGTGCTGCTGGCATCTAGCACACAGAGGCCAGGGATGCTGCTAAACAGCCTATGGTGCAGAGGATAATAACCACCACACAAAGATCTAACAGGATAATAACCCCCACACAAAGAACTATCTCGCACAAAATGTCAACAGTGCAGAGTGTGAAAAATCCTGACGTATGCTAAAATGTACACAAATCTCTTCTCTGATGAGGCTCTGAAAGTATAAGTGTGAGAGGAAGAGGGAGATGATTTGTGGATATTGAACCAAAGCTGATGGTTCATCTTGCAATCAATTCTAATCCAAAACAGTTTAACTAAGCAGTAATTTCTTCTTTTATTTAGTGCTGATGCCGTAGCATGGATGATTCTGTTTGGCTCTTTTCCATCAGGCATCTCTCTCCACTGAGTAATCTGTTTAGGTTACAAGCAACCCCTTCAGACTGCAGAAGCCTTTGCCTTCAATGTATTAAAAAACCTCAGGTACATATTCCCTTGGAAGTTCAATATCACAAAAGTCACAAGGCATTTACAAGGATTACTTTATAAGGTCTTTAATAGTTACTATTAAATAAATTTTATGTTCAGTGTATTGGAGCTTCAGAGAAGAAATAACAGTAGAATCCCTGCCCTGAAGTGCTTGCAATATCCCACAAGGCCCAATAAAATGAGGCATGAAAGACGACTTCAGTGTACCAAGAACAGTCAAATCTCGCTGGGGAAAAAACTGACAAGGGAGACTATTTCAAAGAGAAGACCCAGGTAAAACTAAGGATATTTCCACTGCTAAAGAAGCAAGTGCCTGGGGAGTAATGGAGTCTGTGTTATCACTCACTTTACACCAGAGATTAATGTGGAGAGAATCACTGGTTGGTGGGTCGGGGGAGCCCAGGGGCCACTACCCAAGCTGTTGACTCAGTGTCCAACCTTGTAGGAAGAGCAGTTCAGCTCTGGGTCTTTGACATACTTTCTATCACCACCACAAATTTAGATTTTAAAACAACTGTCAGAAACACAAAATTATTTAGCTTCCCAGTCAAGCATGGTTATAGTCCTGAAAATGATGATCTGAAGTAAGATATGCCAGGGAGCAGGTGGTGTTTGCTGCCACTGTGCAGAAGAGAGATCCTGCAGAGGTGGCCGCCTTATCAGGGCTGGAGTCTTTCTTACTTAGCATGTTAGTTTGCTAGGGCTGCTGTAACAAAGCACCATAAACGGAGTGACTTAAAACAACAGAAATGTATTGCCTCACACTTCCAGAGGCCAGAAGCCCAAGATCAAGGTATTGATACAGTTGGTTCCTTCTGAGGGCTGTGAGGAAGAATCTATTCCATGCTGCTCCCCTAGCATCTGGTGGTTTGTTGGCAATCCTTGATTGCAGAAGCATCACCCCCACCCCTGCCTTCATCTTCACATGGTGCTCTACTTGTGTGCATGCCTGTTTCCAAATTTTCCCTTTATAACGACACCAGTCATATTGCATTAGGTGCCCATTCTACTCATCCAGTATGGCTTCGTTTTATTTATTTTCATAGTTCAAGTATTTCATTTCAATAGTTTTTGAGGAACAGGTGGTTTTGGCTTACATGAATTAGTTCTTTAGTGGCGATTTCTGGGGTTTTTGTGCACCCATCACCCAAGCAGTATACACTGTATCCAATACATAATCCATTGTATCATTCTTATGCCTTTGCGTCCTCATAACTTAGCTCTGACTTATAAGTGAGAATATGCGATATTTGGTTTTCCACCCCTGAGTTACTTCACTTAGAATAATGGCCTTCAACTCCATCCAGGTTGCTGCAAAAGACATTTCACTCTTTTTTATGGCTGAGTAGTATTCCATAGTGTATATATACCACATTTTCTTTATCCACTCGTTGGTTGATGGACATTTAGGCTGGTTCCATATTTTTGCAATTGTGAATTGTGCTGCTGTAAACACGCATGTGCAAGTGTCTTTTTTAATAAAATTACTTATTTTCCTCTGGGTAGATACCCATAGTGGGATTGCTGGATCAAATTGTAGTTCTACTTTTAGTTCTTTAAGGAACCTTCATACTGTTTTCCATAATGGTTGTACTAGTTTACATTCTCACCAGCAATGTAGCATAGTTCTTTTTACCACATCCATGAGCATGGCCTTATTTTAACTAATTACACTTGCAACAACCTAGTTTCCAAGTATGGTTGCATTTTGAGGTACTAGAAGTTAGGACTTCAACATGAACATTGGGGGACATAATTCAAACCATTATAGGAAGCTGGTAAAGAAGGGGTTGCTTCTGGGTGTCCCGCACCCTAGCTTATTTAAAGGTGTGCTGACGAAGCCCGCATGCCTCCAATCAGAGGATATTTTAAGGTGTGTCATAGCTTTTGATTCTGTACTCCAGGGTGGTGTGACTCTTCAGAGCTTCCCTTGAACCATTCTGGAAATATCTCCACCGTCTCAGAATCACCCTGTCAACTGAGTGTGTTCTTTACTGTATATCTGAAGGGTTGAGCTGGTGCTGAACCACCACTCTACTTAGAACTGAGAGCCATCTCATGTTGTGGGTCTGTTTATTCTTTTCACCCTACTCAGTCCTTCCTTTTTTTAAAAAAAATACAAAGTGAAAAATAAATAAATTATAAATAATCTTTTTCTAGAAGTTCATGACATTCACCAAGTGATTGAATGCTCTGTTTGGGGAGGTGGGAGGCACTGTGCTGAGTGCTGGGGAGAACAAGATAGTGTCTGTTCCCATCAAGCTTACTGTGCACAGACTGAGAAAAATACAGAGCAACAAGACATCAGGATGTTTATACCCACGTGGTCTAAGGTACCTAAGTTCGGGCTTCCCTGTCCTCAGCGCTGTGGAGTCTTATCCCATCACTCCCAGAATTGTGCAACACAGCAATGAGGGGAGGACAGTTAGAGCTGCAGCAGGGGGTGTGTGGTGTCACTCTAGGGGATGCCATTCACAAATTGTGCTCTATAAAGCTTGTGCCTGTACCACCCAGCACTGCGGCTCCATGCTTACCGTCCTGTCCCCTTCTAGGCCTCATAGTGCCACCTCACCCAGAGCTGTTTCTGCCAAGGCTCGCACCTCAGGCACCCAAGACCCTTTCTTAGTTCTCATTGTCATCACCTATAGACACACACTACTCCAGCAGTTCTCACTTCGGACTCAAGTGTCATGACTCACAACCAATTACCAACAGTGTCATTTCTCATTTATCACTCCTAATAAAGTGCCAAAATTTACAAATGACCATTTTCCTAGGTTAGCATGGTTATCCCTTTAGCATCTCTCCTCCCACTCATCTATATCCTGATATGTGTGATCGTCTAATCTCATAATCCATGAGATGCATTCCTGAGGAGTACAGGAAGAGACATTGCTCTCTGCTGCTGCCAGGATCACAAGGCTGGTCCTGTCACCCTCCTGGGCAAGTTTTGGGAACTTGCCCTTCCCTCCAGAGCAAATGCTGCACGTCCCAGCACAGACTGCCCTCGGCTCTGCTCCATCTCTTCCCTACCTGCCCTGCCAGCCCCATCTTCTACTACTCCCCGTCCTATCTTGCGTATTAACCACATGAGGCTACTGGTTTCGTGTGTGTGTGTACATATCTACCAAAAGTGGGAGATGAAGGGCAAAACACACACTTGGAAACTGGCTCCTATGAGAAAGGAGCCAGAAGCCCCCCACACCCCCCACACATATATGCTTAAGGACACACACACACATGTCCTTAGAGTGTATATATATATATATATATATATATATATATATATATACACACACACACATACACATGATATATATACACACATATATGTGCTCAGAGGACATTAAAACCCTAAATTAGTTACCTTAGATTACTTGCATGTAAAAATCCTGATGGCTTGTTACTATAGGAACTCAGAGTTCTACCAGAAATCTCCTCAGATTTTAGGTAGCATGGCAGTTAAGGATAGAAGTTCTTTAGCTAAAGGATGTAGGTTCAAATCCCAGCTCCACCTCTCACTAGCTGTGTGCTCAGCATCCCCTCTGTAAAGTGGGGATAACAGGACGTACCTCAACACCTAACAGCAACTGGCCCATAGCAAGTATACCTATATAATACACATATATTTATATTTAAACTTTCTATGTCTGTGCCTCTATTATTACTATCCTTTCTGCTTAGCATCCCTTGCCCCAGTGACATGTGCCAAATCCTAGTCAATTCCCCCAACAAGAATTTTTCCTCCCCCATCTGTGCTTCTGTGATATTCTGAGTGTAAATAATTTAACACAATTGTCACCATCATGACTATATCCATTTGTACATTATGTCTTTGTTATTAGATAGTATGGACTGTAAGGAATATAAATATCTGTTTCCTCCAAGCACTGAGCATAGGCACGTACACATGGCAGGTCTTTAATCAAGGTTCAGTTTAGATGAGACACCAAAGCTGTCAATGAGTCAGAAAACACAAGTTCAGGCATCACCTGGATCTTTTTGACTCAAACGCCTTTTGTTTGCTTTCCTTATCTTTCCCTCTGTCCAGGTCTTTCTCATAGGAGCCAGCTTTCAAGTGTATGTTTTGCCCTCTATCCTTCCCATTTTGGGAGATGGAAGAGGAAAGGGCATGAGACTCCCACTGTGGTTTTTTAGTCCTTTTTGTTTCTGGGCTTTAATCTTGTTTAGGATGCTGTCTGTGCTAGAATGTGTTGAACATAACTTTCCAGCACTGATGCTGATACATCAATTTAAGCTTTACATTGGAACTGAGAGCCATCTCATGCTATGGGTCTATTTATTCTTTTCATGAACTTCCTATGTCAGCCCAGCACATGGCCATTAGTAATATTTTTTATTTCTGGCATGACATAATTTACCCTACCACCTCACAGTAAACGTTGCTAGAAAGACTGTCACAATACCATGCATGCATCATTTCCCCCAAAATCTAGGATCCTGTGCCGGCCCCTGCTTTTCTCCACTGTGCCACAAATTGCATCGCACGTGAGATTCTGTGCAGCTGTAGAAAGTTTATACTATGAGGTGAGGCAGATGGTTATTCTCTACACAGACTGCAGCCCCAACTCAGAAATCAGGCCCTGACTATGGTTTACTTAGCACAGTAATACTGGTGGATGACTCATTATTCTGGGGTTTCTAAACATTTGAGGTTCCTAAGCATTCTAAAATAATTAGATAAAGAAACCTCGGATTGGGAAGGTGCCTAAAGAGAAAGATTTTAGTTCTGTGTTTGTCACTAGTTTACCACTGATATTATAGTGGTATAAAGTTGGTAAGTTACTGTGTCACTTTGAGGAAGTTATTTAACCTCTCTGAGTCTCAATTATTGTGCCTATTCACAGAATAATTTTGAGAATCAAATGAGAATGTGCATAAAACATGTCAACAGTGTGCCTGACACATAGTCAACACCCAATAAGTAGCTATGATGATTATGACTATGGAAACTCAGTCAAGTTGCTTTTCTCCCTGGTGATTTCATTTTTATTCTTCCAAATAGAGAGCATAGTTATGATTTAGTGTCATCTGATATGAGTGTTTGGTAACTTAACATCCATTAAATATGCTCAGAGTCTCAGATGAAAGACTCTGTAAACAGAACATTGATACTATTTTTCAGAGAAGCAGTTAGCTATGATATGAAATATTTTTCATAATACTTTATTAATAAAACTGATGCCAAATATGTAAGCTTTCTAAATGTTCCAATCCATTATTTTAAGTGCTTCCTTATCAAATGGAAATATCTGTGTTAAACAACTTTTATTCAGTGCTTGTCACAGTGACAGTGGTTTTTGTCAGGTCTACAATAAATTTCTTTCCAGGTCTGCATATATTTGAGATGTTCAACAATTAATTAGAGAATGAAGAAGTTCCTTTAGTGAAAATGAAACAGCAGACATAAAAGAGGAGCTATTAATCTGTCAGGTTCCAAGGGACTTTCTGACCACTCTTTGTTTTTAAATATAACAGCACATCGTGGATTTCCAATTCAAACACCAATTCCTAAACTGAGATCCAGTTTAAAACCAGATATGGCTCTCGTTGCCAAGGTTCTTTGGAGAAATGCTGAAAATCATGACTCAGTAGGCAATGCTCTACAGATATATGGATGTCACCTGTCTAAATCACTCCAGCCCCAAATGCAAAGAAGGCCAACAAATCCTAAAACGGTATCTAGCACAAAATAGAAAATATATATTTCTAGTGAAGGAATAGACTCACTACACCCCTTGTTCCCACATTTGAACAATTTAGGATTATAGATTTAGAAATAGAGCCTTCAAGTAGGAAGAAGTCAGCAAGACCCAGAGAGAAAGAAGAGGAGATAAAGAGAGGGTCCCACAGTCACCCTTAGGAAAGAAAGAAAATAAGGTTGGCTGGGCTCTCAGATATCATTGTCTAGGGAAGCCAAGACACTATCCCTAGTGGATCTTAAATCAGAAGAATTCAGAAAGATTCCTTCAGTTTTCTACTTTCCCAGGCGTGGGACTATTCCCCTGTTTAATTACCAAGGAAACTCAAAATGAGGAAGAAAGGTATGCCTGGTTTCCAGGACAGCAAAGACTGGAGGCTGCTCGTTCTCTAGTTGGTCACATGTGAAAAGGAATCCCAAGGGACAGAGGAGGTGGTGACAGTCATTAAAGAAAGGAAAGCAGGCTGAGTCCCTGGAGTCTGCAGCAAGGGAAAAAAGAACACATGCAGATAGCTTAGATCAGGGAAGTGGCCCTGAGGTCTCAGCAGTCAGAGTTTTTAAGTTCCTACAATGAACTAGTTCCTACATCTGTGCCACCCAGAGACCTGAAAGGGAGCAGTCAGAATTAAATAGGAATAGAAATTAAATAGAAAGCAGCCAGTAACTGTACCAGTAACTGGTACACAGAGGAATAGTTACTATTAGCATTCCCACTTTATAGATGAGGAAACCAAGGCATAGAGGGTAAAGTATCTTGTCCAAGGTCACATAGATGGTAAATAACAGAGTTAGGATTTAATCCTAGATGATGTGGTCCCAGAGCCCATGTTTTTAATTACTACCTTAATTCTTCCTCTGTAAAGGATATATAGCTGAGGGTTGTACTTCAGCTTTCACCATCATTATTTACATAATTTTAAAAAATGACGTAAGGACAAATCACAGTTAGTGTCTTAGCTTAATAAACTTTACCTCCTCAAAATAAAAGTAAAATGTCTTGGCAATATAATCATTTTTAAAGATTACTTTTATGACAGAGCAGATCTGGTGTAAAAATTAAAAGGTAGCTACAAGAAGCCTGCCAAAGAAGCATGAAGTTGTGAGCTAGTTAGTTGGAAGCACAGTTTTGCCAATTAGTACCCACCAATTCAATCCCAAATCACCAAGAGACAGGTCCACAAGAAATGTGAGGAGCTGTGGGTCTCTGTTCAGTTATACTAACATGCAAATGCTTGGAAGATATATGTTGGTCTGACTTGCATATCTATTTGTGAGTGGTTACCAAATATGCTTGAGCATCCTAGAAAAATGAGACTCCACGAGAGGAAACAGGCATGGTTTAAAAATAGCAGATGAAATGTGATTTGCAAAGTGTTTTTGGCTGGTGAACATTTGCAGAAATGCATGTTTATGCACATAGAACTGACCCACAATATTGCAGAGTATACAAATAAAACAACAAAACATAGTATCTGGAATAGATTCAACAGTATCACAATTAGCAAAAAAGCTTTGGCTCTTGACAGACTTCTGCTGGATCTACACTTAGAGTTCACAGCTGTTCTGACATCTGCTTCCATCATGCTTCCTCAAATAATCCATCAGCAGCTACGTGGTATACTGTGGTCACTAGCCACCAAGATGGCCCCCATAATCTCTGTGTCCTGGTGTTCATGCCCTTGTGTGGTCACATGGGGACCACACAAGGGCATGAACACCAGGACACAGAGGAGGAGACCACGTGAGATGGTCTGCATGATCAATAAAATACAGCAGAAATGATGGCATGGCACTTTTGAGATTAGCTTATAAAAGACACTGTCTTTGTTGCTCAAGCTCTTTATCAGAGCATTGCTCTGGGGGAAGCCAGCTGTCATATTGTGAGCATTCTGAGAAAAGGCCCACACGGCAAGAAACTGAAGCCTCTCACCAACATGAGTGGGTCTGAAAGCAGATCCTCCAGTCTAGTCAAGCCTTCAAACATTTTGACTGCAACCTCATAAGAGACCTGGGGCGAGAAACCCTCAGTGAAGCTTACTCCCAAATTCCTGACTCTCAGAAACTGTAAAATCATAAATATTTGTTGTTGTAAGCTACATATTTTGGGATCATTTGTTAAGCAGTAGTAGAAAACTAATGCATTCACTTGGCTGATGACACTTGCCTGTTTGGATTGTTCCATTTCTTCGGCACTGTAGGTGAACTTAGACAATAGTTTCACACAAAATTAAATTAGGCAGACCAATCCTGTGACCATGTGAATAGAGTTACGAATATTGGAGTAACCCTTTCAGGCCTTTCTTTTTACAGACTCAAATTTACAGAGTCAAATGACTTATCCATGGTAACGCAATCAGTGTCATAATCCTTGCCCTTTCAGTCACCTCCAAATCAATCAAGAGTTGTGGGGCACACAACTAATCATTGGTATTACAGCCCGGGGGCAGCATTGAACAGGAACCCAGAGGAGCCCTTTTATTGCTAAGGGTCTCATTACTGTTTGTGAGGCACTGCTCCTGTGTCTTCCTCATGCCTGACGGATCATGCTCTCAAGCTTTAGAGTTCTCAGCACATATTTATCTGAATATTTTTCCAGCTCAACCTAGAGAAGTCAACATTATTGACTTTAGGTTCTACTTCCATCTTTTATAAGCCTTCTAATTTGGTCTTGGCAATGCAGTGATTGCAAGCCAATAAGTAACTGTAGCAGTAATAAATCAGTAAGAAGCAATCCAACCCTACTGATAATAGAGATAAGTTTCCTAAAGGACTTGAGTCATAATATCAAGCTTGTAGCTACTGTGAGTGAAGAAATATGAAGGCTACAGATCCAGAGACGAATGTGCTCTTCATGATGGGGTCATAAGGGTCCCAAATTCTAGAGCTATGATTCTCAAACTTCAGCAAGCATCAGAATCCCCAGAGGGTTTGTTAGAACAATTTGCTTGGCCCCACTTCCAAAGTTTTTGATTCAGGATATCTGAAGTGGGCTCTAATAATATGCACTTCTAACAAGTTCCCACGTAATAATGACCACACACTGAGAACCACTCCTCTGAGGTTTCGATTTAAGGTCACAAACTCAAGGGTGTCCAACAGCCAGACCATAACATAAAGAACTGAGTGTAGCATTAGGGAATGGTGAGACCTGTGGTGATCTGCAAAATGTGTCCATGATTTAAAATCCATTCAAAACAAAAACATTATTTTAAACATAGTGAAGTAAGGCAGATGTCAGAGACTGTGTTTCCGGATTTTGCTGCCACCATTCACTCTAACAACTCCAAATGCATTCTTTGAAAACATGTAGAAATCTCGTGATCAGAGTTCTATAACTTGGATTCAACCTCTTTTCCCTCTCATTCCTTTTTTAGAGAAGTTATACATTACTAATTTTTATGGAATGTATTTCCTAGTGCCCATTGGAAACAAGCTGAAATTGCCACCTGGAAAATGCTGTGATTAGAGCATGCCGTGATTTGAATATAGTTGGTCCCAGCAAAACTTATATTGAGGTTTGGTCACAGTATGGCAATATTGAGAGTTGGACATTAAAGAAATGGGGTCTTTAAGAGGTGAGTAGGTCTTTAAGATGAATTCATGCCTTTCTCGAGAGACTGAGTTCATTCTCATGGGACCAGGTTAGTTCTTGTTAGAGCAGGTTGTTATAAGCCTAGCCCCTCATGCTTGCCCTTTTTACATGCCAACTTCCCTTTGGCTTCTCTGTCATGTTATGATGCAACACAAGGCTGTCACTAGAAGTGGATCAGAGACAGCTGCCAGATCTTTCACTTCCCAGCCTCCAGAACCATGAGCCAAAATAAACCTCTACCATTTATAAATTATCCAGTCTCAGATATTCTGTTATAGCAATAGAAAATGGACTAAAACATAGCCTCTCCTAAGAGTTTGCAAGGTGTGCTGGATATTCCCCATTTTCCCCTTTACACTCATTCTCCATCCTTTTCCACCTGTTATTCTACTAAAGGCTGATCTCTGAACACTGAATGAACTGTACTTATTTGCTGGTTGGGATTGGCCATTGTAGGGCACTGAAAGGAGACTGGAGGCAAAAGAGAGATCACTCCCCTGGGCTATGGTTGACAGTGGTTGTGTTCTACTAAAGCCACAACTCCCAATGGGTGTTCCTCTACTGGGAATGATCACTGCTTTTTCCTGTAAATCACTTTTTCCCTGATTGCTTCATGTCTAAGAGTGGGAATTGCTCCCTGCTTCACCATTTCTTGTTGGTTTGCCTTAGCCCTGACCAAATCTTTATAACTGGTACCTTCATTACACTCCATTCAATTGCCCCTTTGAGTGTGTCATGTATTCCCTACCAGGACTCTACCTGATTCAGTTTTACTGTATAGATGTAGAATATATCTTGTTAGTAACGAAGTTACATAACTCAATTTAGCTGCATCAAAAACATATAGTAGAACAGTGGTCATTTGTTCTTTGCTAAAACTAAATTCTAACTGTTGTCTAATTATAGAATTAACATATTTTCCAAGTGCCAATCGGCATTTCAATTCTAGAGCCCAAGTTCAGATTGTTCAGGAGAGGGCCAGACAAGCACAGCACTGACCTTACCTAGAATTATCCTACTGCCAAAGCCTCATAATTGTTTGGTATTGTTACCAAGGGACTCTCTGCTCAGCAGCCTCTGGAAGCACCAGTGGGAGCCACCAAACAAGAGATTTGTCTTTATAGCACAGGGACCACAGAGCCAGCATGAAGTTGCACACATCTGATACCTCGACACAATTGTTCATATTTCTCCAGTTAGTCGGTAACACGTTTTGGACAAGCATCAACCCTTTAGTTCCATGGAGTTCTGGCAATGGAAAGAGCCACAGGTAACTAAAATCAGAACTTCACAATCCCCACAAATTGGTCTGCTGGTGAAATCAGGCTGCTGAGCCCTTGTTAGGAGTGACAGGTCAGTATCACTTTTTAGCCCATGCCAAGAAAATACAAACCATCCTGGGCCACCAGGCAAAGCCATAAGAAAGAGATTGCAAATTGGCAGTTCACAGGTGCTACACAATCTGCAGGCATGTTTCAGTTAGCCCAAATCCTGTTTTTATTTTTTTGAATTGGTTGCCAACATTCAACATTTGGGAAATTTCAAATAAAAAGTTGGATGTTCAGTTTTCATTGAAAAAAAAATTCCTCATAGCAGTAGGGCACTGTACATAGAGGAGAATATTAATAAACTCTGATGGAAATATTAATATCTTTAAACTAATAGGACAATGAGGACAATTCAGTGTTGCCTACCACCTACAGGGACATTTACTAATCTGCTGATGGCCATGCAGTTACCAGAGACAGATGTGCAGAGAACACACATCTAGGTCAGTCTGATGTTCAGCAACTGCATTACTTGTCACTTCAAAATTGCTCAAGAATGACTGTGCCCAAACTATTATCTTCTCTTTTACCATGGAAGACACTCATTTAACAGGTAGCATTGTTATTTGTTACCATAATGCTACCTGTTAAATGGATGGGACACACTGGGACACTGAGGGTAGAACACTGGGCAGTCCAGTTCTATTTATTTATTTATTTATTTAATTTTATTTTTGAGACAGAGTCTCGCTCCGTCATCCAGGCTGAAGTACATTGGCACGATCTTGGCTCACTGCAACCTCCGCCTTCCAGGTTCAAGTGATTTTCCTGCCTCACCCTCCCAAGTAGCTAGGACTACAGGCACACACCACAATGCCCGGCTAATTTTTTGGCATTTTTAGTAGAGAAGGAGTCTCACCATGTTGGCTAAGCTGGTCTCGAACTCCTGACCTTAGGTAATCCACTTGCCTCGGCCTCCCAAAGTGCTGGGATTACAGGCGTAAGCCACTGTGTCCAGCAGCCCAGTTCTAAACTGCGGATTACACAGGACGCAATGAACATCATGCTTCCGTCCATGAGTGGCAATAAATGTATCAACTACTGGGAGTTGCTTCCATGAAAATCAGGCTTTCTGTCCTCCAGGCCTGTCCCAATGATCTGAAAATACAAATCTACTAAGCCACAGTGAAAGATAAACCCTTAGGTTTGAAAACAGAGCCTAACCAAGCAATGAGAGTAAAAAGTGACTTTGGCTTCTTGAGCTTCCCAAGAAGGCAGGTGGGCAGGAGCCATGTGCTCCCCATTTCTGGGTGGGCTGTTTTAACAACATGCTTCCACTTCAGAGTGGGGCTGAACCATTCTAGGGACCTTCTTCCATCTTCTCCTTTCCTTCCCTTTGTCATCCACTCCTCATACTTTCAAACATCAACCGCCCTCCCGCCCACCACCACCCCGCGCACACACACCTTAAAGACTGGGAACAAGCCGAGGTTTATAGAGAAATAGACACCTGTCAGAGTGAAAAATATTATATTTCTTAACTCAGGTCTTCAGACAGCTTACCCAGACTCCACCCATCCTCCCTGAGGCCTGGGTGACATGCACCACAACCCCAAATTTTAAATAACAATAATAATAGCTATTACTTATTGTGCTAGGCATCTCGTTATGGGCCAGATATTTGTATGTCACTTTAAACATCTTCCTTTACTACTCTTGACAATCCTATGAGGCAAGCACGAGTATTGTCTCAATTTTAAGGATGAGGCGACTAAAGTTCAGGGATGATAAATAACTTGTTCAAGGTCACCCAGACAGGAAGTGGCAGAGGCAGTATTCAAGATTGATTTCGCTAATCACAGAACTGAAGTGATTGAATATACTAAATGTATTTCTTCAAAGATTGTCTACCCTTCA
The DNA here is from genome assembly GCF_028858775.2 of Pan troglodytes. NCBI lineage: Eukaryota > Metazoa > Chordata > Mammalia > Primates > Hominidae > Pan > Pan troglodytes. The sequence goes on from NC_072413.2 coordinate 55,657,785, forward strand.
ACCCAGCAATCCCATTACTGGGTATATACCCAAAGGAATATAAATCATTCTATCATAAAGACACGTGCAGATATATGTTCATTGCAGCACATTCACAATAGCAAAGACCTGGAATCGATCTAAATGTCCACCAATGATAGACTGGCTAAAGAACATGTGGGACATATACATCATGGAATACTGTGCAGCCATAAACAAGAATGAGATCATGTCTTTTGCATGGATATGGATGGAGCTGGAGGCCATTTTCCTTAGCGAATTAGCACAGGAACAGAAAACCAACTACCACATGTTCTCACTTAGAAGTGGGAGTTAATGATGACAACACATGGACACATAGAGGGGGAACAACACACAGTTTGGTCTATTGGAAGGTGGGAGGAGGGAGAGGATCAGAAAAAATCACTAATAGGTACCAGGCTCAATGATGATGAAATAATCTGTACAACAGACCCCTGTGACACAAGTTGACCTATTTAACAAACCAGCAGCGTACCCCTGAACTGAAAATAAAAGTTAAAAATAAACAAAGCTTGTCATAGGAAAGTCCTTTGTTGTGTGTACAGACAGAAACTGAGGCACCAACAGGGTAACCAATTTCCTCAGCATCACAGAATCTGTACGCATGTGTGAATAGAGAGACCCAGAACTTGAATTTAGGTATTCCTAAGGTTCCAAATAATCAAATACTATCCAGTTTTATTTTCCCCATTGAGCACAATTTCATGTAGACTTCACTGTAGGTACGACTATAAGTCAATGACCTTTAGGTTTCCAGGACCTAACAGCCTCCAGCCAGCAAAAAGCCAGGGCTTTCAGTCCTATAGCCACAAGGAAATGAGTCCTGCCAACAACCTGAATGAGTTGGGAAAAGAGTTCTTCCCCAGATGAGGTGAGGATACTGCTTAATTAACAGCTTCATTGCAGTCTTGGGAAACTCTGAACAGAGGACTCAGTTAAGCTATACCCCAACTCCTGACCTGCAGAAACAGTGAGATAATAAATGTATGTTTTTTTAAGCCACTAGGTTTGTGATAATTTGTTACATGGCAATAGAAAACTGATACATAATAAAACAAGCATGATGGCCAAAAAAAGGAACTTCTTTTTTTTTTTTTTTCAACTTAATGTAGTTACTCAGAAAAGCAAGAGGCAGGCAAGAAAGCTATCAGGGCAGTTTCAAAAGGCTTTATTTGATTTAGTAAGCATTGTGGGGACCTAGTAGGCACGTGAAAATTAGCTCAGTGGAGCCTGGGCTTGCTAGACAATACAATACCTACAACAGTCTTTGCCCCCAGGGAGACAGAGACTACAAACAAGAAACTACAAAGCAGAAAGTTCTAGAAAGGCCAAATGCACGGAGTTCTCTGGGGCTACAATTTGAGCTATGAATTATTCTGTGGGAGGAAGCGTGGGCAAAGGCATCAGGTACATGTGACTTTTGAGTTAGGCCTTCCGGGAACAGAAGGTACCTCCTAGGCAGACAGAGGAGAGAAGAGCAGACTAAAGAAAACATTAAAATCACCACTACTATACCCACTCACAGACGCATATGCGCTCCTGTGTTTGTGTGAATACCTGCAAGCATGGGGGAGGGAGGGAAGGGGAGGGAGGGAAGGAGAAGGAGAGAGACATGTTCTGCTGGGTCACACTGCATATACTGCCAAACGTTTTTAAAGGGAGTGTCAAAATTGAGAGCACCTTACAAAATATTTTACTTTTTTGTTGTTGTTGTTTATTTATTTTTACTATACTTTAAGTTTTAGGGTACATGTGCACAACGTGCAGGTTAGTTACATATGTATACATGTGCCATGTTGGTGTGCTGCACCCATTAACTCGTCATTTAACATTAGGTATATCTCCTAATGCTATCCCTCCTCCCTCCCCCGACCCCACAACAGGCCTCAGTGTGTGATGTTCCCTTTCCTGTGTCCACGTGTTCTCATTGTTCAATTCCCACCTATGAGTGAGAACATGCAGTGTTTGGTTTTTTGTCCTTGTGATAGTTTGCTGAGAATGATGGTTTCCAGCTTCATCCATGTCCCTACAAAGCAGATGAACTCATCCTTGTTTATGGCTGCAGAGTATTCCATGGTGTATATGTGCCACATTTTCTTAATCCAGTCTATCATTGTTGGACATTTGGGTTGGTTCCAAGTCTTTGCTATTGTGAATAGTGCCACAATAAACATACAGTGCATGTGTCTTTATAGCAGCATGATTTATAATTCTTTGGGTATATACCCAGTAATGGGATGGCTGGGTCAAATGGTATTTCTAGTTCTAGATCCCTGAGGAATCACCACACTCTCTTCCACAATGGTTGAACTAGTTTACAGTCCCACCAACAGTGTAAAAGTGTTCCTATTTCTCCACATCCTCTCCAGCACCTGTTGTTTCCTGACTTTTTAATGATTGCCATTCTAACTGGTGTGAGATGGTATCTCATTGTGATTTTGATTTGCATTTCTCTGATGGCCAGTGATGATGAGCATTTTTTCATGTGCCTGTTGGCTGCATAAATGTCTTCTTTTGAGAAGTGTCTGTTCATATCCTTTGCCCACTTTTTGATGGGGTTGTTTTTTTCTTGTAAATTTGTTTGAGTTCATTGTAGATTCTGGATATTAGCCCTTTGTCAGATGAGTAAGTTGCAAAAATTTTCTCCCATTCTGTTGGTTGCCTATTCACTCTGATGGTGGTTTCTTTTGCTGTGCAGAAGCTCTTCAGTTTAATTAGATCCCATTTGTCAATTTTGTCTTCTGTTGCCATTGCTTTTGGTGTTTTAGACATGAAGTCCTTGCCCATGCCTATGTCCTGAATGGTATTGCCTGGGTTTTCTTCTAGGGTTTTTATGGTTTTAGGTCTAACATTTAAGTCTTTAATCCATCTTGAATTAATCTTTGTATAAGGTGTAAGGAAGGGATCCAGTTTCAACTTTCTGCATATGGCTAGCCAGTTTTCCCAGCACCATTTGTTAAATAGGGAATCCTTTCCCCATTTCGTGTTTTTGTCAGGGTTGTCAAAGATCAGATAGTTGTAGATATGTGGCATTATTTCTGAGGGCTCTGTTCTGTTCCATTGGCCTATATCTCTGTTTTGGTACCAGTACCATGCTGTTTTGGTTACTGTAGCCTTGTAGTATAGTTTGAAGTCAGGTAGCATGATGCCTCCAGCTTTGTTCTTTTGGCTTAGGATTGACTTGGCGATGCGGGCTCTTTTTTGATTCCATATGAACTTTAAAGTAGTTTTTTCCAATTCTGTGAAGAAAGTCATTGGTAGCTTGATGGGGATGGCATTGAATCTATAAATTACCTTGGGCAGTATGGCCATTTTCACGGTATTGATTCTTCCTATCCATGAGCATGGAATGTTCTTCCATTTGTTTGTATCCTCTTTTATTTCATTGAGCAGTGGTTTGTAGTTCTCCTTGAAGAGGGCCTTCACATCCCCTGTAAGTTGGATTCCTAGGTATTTTATTCTCTTTGAAGCAATTGTGAATGGGAATCCACTCATGATTTGGCTCTCTGTTTGTCTGTTATTGGTGTATAAGAATGCTTGTGATTTTTGCACATTGATTTTGTATCCTGAGACTTTGCTGAAGTTGCTTATCAGCTTAAGGAGATTTTGGGCTGAGACGATGGGGTTTTCTAGATATACAATCATGTCATCTGCAAACAGGGACAATTTGACTTCCTCTTTTCCTAATTGAATACCCTTTATTTCCTTCTCCTGCCTGATTGCCCTGACCAGAACTTCCAACACTATGTTGAATAGGAGTGGTGAGAGAGGGCATCCCTGTCTTGTGCCAGTTTTGAAAAGGAATGCTTCCAGTTTTTGCCCATTCAGCATGATATTGGCTGTGGGTTTGTCATAGACAGCTCTTATTATTTTGAGATATGTCTCATCAATACCTAATTTATTGAGATTTTTTAGCATGAAGGGCTGTTGAATTTTGTCAAAGGCCTTTTCTGCATCTATTGAGATAATCATGCGGTTTTTGTCATTGGTTCTGTTTATATGCTGGATTACGTTTATTGATTTGCATCTGTTGAACCAGCCTTGCATCCCAGGGATGAAGCCCACTTGATCATGGTGGATAAGCTTTTTGATGTGCTGCTGGATTCGTCTTGCCAGTATTTTATTGAGGATTTTTGCATCAATGTTCACCAGGGATATTGGTCTAAAATTCTCTTTTTTGTTGTGTCTCTGCCAGGCTTTGGTATCAGGATGATGCTGGCCTCATAAAATGAGTTAGGGAGGATTCTCTCTTTTTCTATGGATTGGAATAGTTTCAGAAGGAATGGTACCAGCTCCTCCTTGTACCTCTGGTAGAATTCGGCTATGAATCCATCTGGTCCTGGACTTTTTTTGGTTGGTAAGCTATTAATTATTGCCTCAATTTCAGAGCCTGTTATTGGTCTATTCAGAGATTCAACTTCTTCCTGGTTTAGTCTTGGGAGAGTGTGTGTGTCGAGGAATTTATCCATTTCTTCTGGATTTTCTAGTTTATTTGCGTAGACGTGTTTATAGTATTCTCTGATGACAGTTTGTATTTCTGTGGGATCGGTGGTCATATCCCCTTTATCATTTTTTATTGTGTCTATTTGATTCTTATCTCTTTTCTTCTTTATTAGTCTTGCTAGCAGTCTATCAATTTTGTTGATCTTTTCAAAGAACCAGCTCCTGGATTCATTGATTTTTTTGAAGGGTTTTTTGTGTCTCTATTTCCTTCAGTTATGCTCAGATCTTAAGTTATTTCTTGCTTTCTGCTGGCTTGTGAATGTGTTTGCTTTTGCTTCTCTAGTTCTTTTAATTGTGATGTTAGGGTGTTAATTTTAGATCTTTCCTGCTTTCTCTTGTGGGCATTTAGTGCTATAAATTTCCCTCTACACACTGCTTTGAATGTGTCCCACAGATTCTGGTATGTTGTGTCTTTGTTCTCGTTGGTTTCAAAGAACATCTTTATTTCTGCCTTCATTTCGTTATGTACCCAGTAGTCATTCAGGAGCAGGTTGTTCAGTTTCCATGTAGTTGAGCGGTTTTGAGTGAGTCTTAATCCTGAGTTCTAGTTTGATTGCACTGTGGTCTGAGAGACAGTTTGTTATAATTTCTGTTCTTTTAACATTTTACTGTTACAGTGGTGAAGGAAACAGGCCTAGTTGTGCATTTCCTTGGTGAAGAACAAGCAGATCCAGGGATACCTATTCTATTAATTCATACTGAATGTTTTCTAATCCCAGAGAGACTAGGATGCCACAGAAGCTATAGAGGACACTGGAGCTTGTTGGTAACTCATTCATTCTTTTTTTTTTTTTTTTTTTTTTTTTTTGAGACGGAGTCTTGCTCTGTCACCCAGGCTGGAGTGCAGTGGCATGGTTCAGCTCACTGCAACCTCCGCCTCCCGGGTTCAAGCGATTATCCTGCCTCAGCCTCCTGAGTAGCTGGGACTATAGACACACACCACCATGTCCACCTAATTTTTGTATTTTTAGTAGAGAAGGGGTTTCACTATGTTGGCCAGCATAGTCTCGGTCTCCTGACCTCAACTCACCCACTCTTTCATAGGCTCCAGGTGCCCATCCTCCAGCACCTGTGACCTTCTGAGGTTTGCCCTTAGGCACTGGAACTGCCTCACCCATGCACAGAATGAGAAGCGGTGGGGAGCTGGGGCAGCTAAGGGAGTGCTGGCATCACCCCTCCCTTAACCTCAGAGTGCACAGGTCTCAGCTCCAAAAGAGACCTATTCCTTTCCACTTGAGGAGAGGGGAGGACTTTGTCTTTCATCTAGGATACCGCCTCAGCTCCAGCAGGATAGGGTACTGACCAGAGTTGTGAGGCCCCTGTTTCAGGCCTTAGCTCCCAGAAAACATTTTTAGACACACCATGGGCCAGAAGGGAACCCACTGCCTTGAAGGGAAGACCCAGTCCTGGCAGCATGTATTATCTGCTAGCTGAAGAGCCCTTGGGCCCCAAATAACCAGCAGCAATACCCAGGCACTATATCAAGGGCCTTGGGTGGGATTCTGATATTTGCTGACTTCAAGTGAGACTCAGTACATAACCAGCGGTGGTGGCTATGGGGTGAAACTCCTTCTGCTTGAAAAAGGCAGAGGGAAAAGTAAACGAAAATGCTTGGGAATTTACTTACCAACTCCTGCATCCCAGTGCCCCCAGCTAGTAGCCAGTGATATGATGGATGAGCACGGAAGTACAAATGTCCAGCTTCTTCTCCATGAAGCAGGTCAAGCCCATTATAGTTGACACTCTATTAACTCTCCCCATGGAATCAGGCTAAGTATGAGACATTACTTGAAACCACATTTTTTTCTTGGTTTCTTCCCCTTTCCGGTCTGGCTTCCTGTGCTCCTAAAAGCATTTTCTCAATAAACCTCTTAAACTTGATTCCTTACTTCTGGATTTTTCTAGGAAAACCTAACTTAAGAGAAAAGAGAAATAAAAACATCTCATGGCTTCAGACATGTGGAGTTTGGCTGCATTTTATAACTCAATGATTTACTTTACCCACAGAACATATCAAGAACATTTTCTGAGGTGGACCAAGTCACCTCATGATCACTCGCAGAGGCCACACACTTCTTTCTAAGTATTCCACTACCTGTTTTCCTGTCACCCCTTGTATCACCTTGCAGCTGTGCCAGACTCAGCCGGTCACTGTGGACAAAGATCCTGCAAACATCCCACTTTGCCCTAGACACGGGGCACTATAACCCAGCATTGACGCCCAGATTTAAAAGTGAAAAATCAAGAATTATAACAACTGATCTCAACAAGAGCTATATTAGGAACAGTGATCTCAATTATCTAATCCAAACTTTGTGCCATGATGACATACATCTTTCTAATGGTTTATTATGAAGGAAAAATTCAGGTCCCTGGCACTTTTTCCTACTAAGCTCACAAAGATATGCTATTGGCCCCTGTGAAGCATGTTACATCAGGACAGTATTAATACTACAGCTATATGATTATAAAATAACTGTCCTAAAAAGTGAAAGCTCTTTCTAGTATTATATATATTGCATTCATTTGTACTTCAAATCTACTTAAGAGAACTTGCTATATGCGTTTCAGAATTAGAAACCAAAGAGAAAAAAATTCATGAATAATGTATATTCTTATTTTTATTCTTATCCAGCATAAGAAAGACCTAGAAGGTAAATTTTATTTTATTTTATTTTTCACTTAGAATAACATAGTTGAGTTAGGACAGGAAAGTGAGCGACTGGCAAAGTCTGAATCCTTTCATGTGAAAGAGTTGGTTTTTTGTTTTTTTGTTTGTTTGTTTTTTGTTTTTTTGCACAGTGTCTTCTCCCACCAAGTAGTTTTCACAATTTCACTGTGCTAATTTAAAATTTTATTCAATAAAAAAATAAAATTTGCCATAATTAGTCCTCTTAGAAAAGGTAGCAAAGGGCTTCATATCTGAGCCAGCAATTTATTGCATGAATCTTGTAAGCTGTATAAAGATTATGAACCATGAATTGGAATTACTAAATTATATGAAGATTATGAATCATATTTCAATAGGTCACTTTTTTATGTAAGACAAACCAATTAAGAAGCATGAGCAATACAACTAAAAAGCATTCAAGGATTATGGTGGTAACTGAATAAAATGAGAGTAAGGCTCCATAGTGACGGTACTGATGTCAAGCATGAGTATTGAAGAGTGTAGTAGTGTCAGGGTTAGCAGCATGGTTATCACCACAGTTTTGGAAAGCAGGAAGTTGCATGTTTGATTCCCAACTCCAACACTGTGGAGCTGTGTGCCTTTGAGAAAGTTACTTCACCCCTGTGGGTATAATTTCCCAGATCTGTAAAATGGGGCTCATAATACCTTTCATAGGGTCCAAGTATGGATTAAAGGTGATATGCATATGTAATAAGATGGAGAAATATTTATTCACCAGCACTCCAGAAAATTTGAAGAAGATAGAAACAGCTTCATCAGGGCAGCCTATCCCTATTCCACCCTCATTTCTAAGAGGAGCAGTTGAAAGGCTGAACAATACTTCTCAAAGAAATGCCTACTGTGGCAGGGTCAAGAGGGATGAATGCAGGCTTGGTGGGGGTGGGAGGGGGTGTTAGAAACATTTTTTGAGGAAAACATATGAGATTATCTTTGTGAATTGGAGGTAACAAAAAATTTATTGGAGAGGTCACAGTGAACAATAACCATAAACAAAAAATTGATAATTAGATTTCACCAAAATTAAGAACTTCTGCTCATTATTGTATACCACTAGCAAAATTAATAAGACTACTAATCTAACAAAGCACTGTTATCAAGGATTTAACGAAGAATACAGTAAACAACCCTCAAAAATGGGCAAAAATTTGAATAAACACTTTATAAAATGAGACATACAAATGACCAGTTATCATACAAATATATTCAGTGTCATTAAGTAATCAGAGAAATACATTTTTTTACTTTTATCTTAAGTTCAGGGGTACATGTGCAGGTTTATTATATAGGTAAACTTATGTCATGGGGGTTTATTGTGCAGATTAGAGAAATGCAAATTAAAACCACAATAAGATACCACTACCATACCCACCAGAATGGCTAAAATAAAAATATGGGCAACATCAAATATTGGCAAGTTATAGAGCAATTAGACATCTCATATATATTGGTAGGAATATAAAATAACACAATCCTTTGGGAAAAGGTTTGTCAGTTTTAAAAATAACACTGAACGTAGGCCTAACCTGTGACCTACCAATTCTACTTCATGATGTCTACTTTTACCCCAAAATAAAAACATGTATTCACAAAAAGACGTGTACAAGAATTTTCACAGCAGCTTTATTTATAACAGCCAGAAACTGGGCATTGCCCAGGCATCCATCACCAGGAGAATACAGAAGTAAACTGGTACAATGGAACATTGCTCAGCAATAAAAAGAAAAGAATTACTAGTGAATGCAACAATGCGGGTGGATCTCAGAAACATGCTGCAAGAAAGCAGCTACAGCACACACTATATGTTGAGAACTGTGAGAGGTCTGAGATTTTACCCTACTTTCAAGCTAAACAGTTAGTCTGCCACCTTTTTATGGACGCTGGTAGAAGACATGAGACTCCTGGGTCAGAGAAAAATGACTTTATTACTCACAGCTATACCAGTAGCCAGAGTATCAGCATTTTCTTGAGCTGATTTCCCAAGCCCAGTTCCTACAGAGTGACATGAAGAGGGCCAGGTGATACCTGCACAGGCAGTGAAGAGGATACCTAAGCTTAGTGAACCTCCATCTTCTATAGTACTCTTTGCTCCTGAGGGAGATACTATCTCTGTATTCCAAAGCCACTAGCTATACAACATTTTTGAAAAGAGTCTGAAACAAAGGCTGTAAGTGTCTGTGCTAGCAAGATGTGGAGAAATGTGAGCAATCCATGGAGAACTGTATCCCAACACTGTATAATTCCACTTACATAAAATTCTAGAGGCAGCAAAGTCATTTATGGTAGAAAAAAACCAGAACAGTGCTTTCCTCTGGTGGTGGTTAGAGGAGGCAGTGGTGGTAGAGAACTTTCTGATAGGGCTTTCAGGTATATAAATGTATACATTTGTCAAAACTCAGTGAAAGTACACTTAAAATATGTGCATTTCATTTTAAGTAAATTTTATATCACACAAAAGACTAAACAAATATTGAACTCCAGGAAATGATATGCATCCCGAGGTAGTTAGAGGGGAAGCATAGCCTACTATCCGCAATTTACTTTGAAAGCACCAAAAGTAAGCTGGATTAGTGGATTGAAAAAGGGATGAGCATTTTTTTTGGATGAGTCCTTAGGGTTTTCCAGGTATATGATAATATCATTGGCAAACGGCAACAGTTTGACTTCCTCTTTTCCAATTTAGATGCCCTTTATTTCTTTCTCTCGTCTGATTGCTCTAACCAGGACTTCCAGTACTACGTTGACTATAAGTGGTGAAAGTGGGCATCCTTGTCTTGTTCCAGTTCTCAGGGGCAATGCTTTCAAGCTTTTCTCCATTCAGTATGATGTTGGCTGTGGGTTTGTCATATATTGCTTTTATTACTTTGAGGTAAGTCCCTTCTATGACTGTTTTGTTGAGGGTTTTTATCATAAAGCAATGCTGGATTTTAGCAAATGTTTTATCTGCACCTATTGAGATGATCATATGGTTTTTGTTTTTAATTCTGTTTATGTCATATGTCACATTTATTGACTTGTGTATAAAGACTTAAATCAAGACCTGAAACCATAAAAATTCTAGAAGATAGCATCAGAAAAACTCTTCTAGACATTGGCTTAGGCAAAGAATTCATGACTAAGACCCCAAAAGCAAATGCAACAACAACAAAAAATAAATAAATGGGACCCAATTAAACTAAAACGCTCAGCAAAGGAAATAATCAGCAGAGTAAATAGACAACCCACAGAGTGGGAGAAAATATTCACGAACTATGCATCTGACAAAGGACTAATATGCAGAATCTACAAGGAACTCAAATCAGCAAGAGAAAAACAAGCAATCCCATCGAAAAGCAGGCAAAGGTTGATTCCATGTCTTTGCTATTGTGAATAGTGCTGCAATGAACATACGCGTGAATAAGAAAATATGGTACATATACACCATGGAATACTATGCAGCCATAAAAAGGAACTAGATCATGTCCTTTGCAGGAACATGGATAGATCTGGAAGCCATTAACCTTAGCAAACTAACACAGGAACGGGAAACCAAACACCACATGTTCTCACTTATAAATGGGAGCTGAACAATGAGAACACATGGACGCAGGGGCAACACACACTGGGGCCTGTCATGGGGATGGGGGAAGAGAGAGCACCAGGATAAACAGCTATGCCTGCAGGGCTTAATACCTAGGTGATGGGTTGACAGGTGCAGCAAACCATCATGGCACATATTTACCTATGTAACAAACTTGCACATCCTGCACATGTATCCTGGAACTTAAAATTAATTTTTTTAAAAAGTAGGCAAAGGATATGAACAGATAATTCTCAAAAGAAGATATAAAAACAGCCAACAAACATATAAAAATACTCTATATCACTAATTATCAGGGAAATTCAAATTAAAACCACAATGAGATACCACCTTACTCTGGCAAGAATGTCCATAATTAAAAAGTCAAAAAACAATGGCTGTTGGCATGGATGTGGTGAAAAGAGAACACTTTTACACTGCTGGTGGGAATGTAAACTAGTACAACCACTATGGAAAACAGTGTGGAGATTCCTTAAAGAACTAAAAACAGGACAACCATTCAATCCAGCAATCCCACTACTGGGACCTACCCAGAGGAAAATAAGTCATTATATGAGAAAGACATTTGCACACACGTTTATAGCAGTACAACTCGCAATTGCAAAAATATGAAACCAGCCTAAATGCCCATCAACCAATGAGTGGATAAAGAAAATGTGGTATATATACACTATGGAATACTACTTAGCCATAAAAAGGAGCAAAATATCTTTTGCAGCAACGTGGGTGGAGCTGGAGGCCATTATTCTAAGTGAAGTAGCTCAGGAATGGAAAACCAAACACCATATGTTCTCACTTATAAGTAGGAGCTAAGCTATGAGGATGCAAAGGCATAAGAATGATATAATGGCCTTTGGGGACTTGAGGGAAATGTTGGGAATGGGGAAAGAGATAAAAGACTACATATTGGGTACAGGGTAAACTACTTGGGTGATGGGTGCACCAAAACCTCAGAAATGACCACTAAAGACCTTATCCATGTAACCAAAAACCCTCTTTACCCCCAAAACTATTGAAAAAACATAAAAATTAATTATTTAAAAAGGGATAAACAGATGGTTAATGATAGACTCTAGATGGTGTGTATATAGGTATTCTATTTAAAGTTAACTTGCTGTTTGAGTGTTTTTATGACTACGATGTTGAAGAAATAAATGAAAGTCTATAAGGATAAGACAAAGACATAGATGAACATGAAAAGACAGTCTTTGAAAAACCATAAAAGGAAACAAATGAGATGACTAATGATTTTTTAAACTTGCATATAGGCAAAATGCTCCCCTTCACACATACATATATGCATAAAATGAAAGGGTAAATGATACACTGTGGAAAATAATTACAATATATCTGATAGTTCAACTACTAAGAGTTCTCAGAAATAAAAAAAGAAAATTATTAATACCAATTGAAAAATGGGCGAGGGTCATGAACAGGCAATTCACAAAAAAAGAATATAAAAATTAATAATGTTACAAACAAAAGAGGCAGCATCACTAGTAATCAAATAGATGCAAACTAAAATATAAATAAGATGCCATTTGCCTTGCTAGGTTGGGGAAATTATCCAGGATCCACATTCAAATTCAGGAAATACAGAGAATATCACAAAGATACTCCTTGAGAAGAGCAACCGCAAGACACATAATCATCAGATTTGCCAAGGTTGAAATGCAGGAAAAAATGTTAAGGGCAGCAAGAGAGAATGGTCGGGGTACCCACAAAGGGAAGCCTATCAGACAAACAGCAGATTTATCTGCAGAAACCCTACAAGCCAGAAGAGAGTGGAGGGCCAATATTAAATATTTTTAAAGAAAAGAATTGTCAACCCAGAATTTCATATCCAGCCAAACTAAGCTTCATAAGTGGAGAAATAAAATCCTTTACAGACAAGGAAATGCTGAGAGATTTTGTCACCACCAGGCCTGCCTCACAAGAGCTCCTGAAGGAGGCACTAAACATGGAAAGGTACAAGTGTGCAAGCCACTGCAAAAACATGCCAATTGTAAAGATCATCGATCCTATGAAGAAACTGCATTAACTAACAAGCAAAATAACCAGCTAGCATCATAATGGGAGGATCAAATTAACACATAACAATATTACCCTTAAATGTAAATGGGCTAAATGCCCCAATTAAAAGACACAGACCCACAAATTGGATGAAGAGTCAACACCCACTACTGTGCTGTATTCAGGAGACCCATCGCAAGTGCAAAGATACACACAGGCTCAAAATAAAGGGATGGAGGAATATTTGCCAAGCAAAGGGAAAGAAAAAAAAAAAAGAAAGCAGGTTTTGCAATCCTAGTCTCTGATAAAACAGACTTTAAACAAACAAAGATCAAAAGAGTCAAAGAAGGGCATTACGTAATGGTAAATGGATCAATGCAACAAGAAGAGCTAACTCTCCTAAATATATATGCACCCAATACAGGAGCACCCAGATTCATAAAGCAAGTTCTTATGGACCTACAAAGAGACTTAGACTCCCACACAGTAATAGTGGGAGACTTTAACACCCCACTGTCAATATTAGACAGATCAATGAGACAGAAAATTAACAAGAATATCCAGGACTTGAACTCAGCTCTGAACCAAGTGGAACCTAATAGACATCTACAGAACTCTCCACCCCAAATCAACAGAATATACATTCTTCTCAGCACATCACACTTTTTCTAAAATTGACCACATAATTGGAAGTAAAACACTCCTCTGCAAATGCAAAAGAACGAAAATCATAACAAACAGTCTCTCAGACCACACTGCAATCAAATTAGAACTCAGGATTAAGAAACTCACTCAAAACCACACAACTACACAGAAACCGAACAACCTGCTCCTGAATGACTACTGGGTAAATAATAAAATGAAGGCAGAAATAAATAAGTTCTTTGAAGCCAATGAGAGCAAAGACACAATGTACCAGAATCTCTGTGACACATTTAAAGCAGTTTATAGAGGGAAATGTACAGCACTAAATGCCCACAGGAGAAAGCAGGAAATATCTAAAATTGACACCCTAATACCACAATTAAAAGAACTAGAGAAGCAGGAGCAAACAAATTTAAAAGCTAGCAGAAGACAAGAAATAACTAAGATTAGAGCAGAACTGAAGGAGAGAGCGACACAAAAGACCCTTCAAAAAATCAATGAATCCAGGAGCTGGTCTTTTGAAAAGATTAACAAAATAGTAGACCATTAGCCAGACTAATAAAGAAGAAAAGAGAGAAGAATCAAATAGACGCAATAAAAAATGATAAAGGGGATATCACCACTGATCCCACAGAAATGCAAACTACCATCAGAGAATACTATAAACACCTCTATGCAAATAAACTAGAAAATCTAGAAGAAATGGATGAATTCCTAGACACATACACCCTCCCAAGACCAAACCAAGAAGAAGTCGAATCCCTGAATCGACCAATAACGAGTTCTGAAATTGAGGCAGCAATTAATAGCATAACAACCAAAAATAGCCCAGGACCAGACAGATTCATAGCCAAATTCTACCAGAGGTACAAAGAGGAGCTGATACCATTCCTTGTGAAACTATTCCAAACAAAGAAAAGGAGGGAATCCTCCCTAACTCATTTTATGAGGCCAGCATCATCCTGATACCAAAACCTGGCAGAGACCCAACAAAAAAAGGAAATTTCAGGCCAATATACCTGATGAACATCGACACAAAAATTCTCAATAAAATACTGGCAAACCGAATCCAGCAGCACATCAAAAAGCTTATCCACCACGATCAAGTCAGCGTCATCCATGGGATGCAAGTCTGGTTCTACATTAGCAAATCAATAAACGTAACCCATCACATAAACAGAACCAATGACAAAAACCACATGATTATCTCAACAGATGTAGAAAAGGCTTCTGACAAAATTCAACAGCCCTTCATGCTAAAAACTTTCAATAAACTAAGCATTGATGGAACGTGTCTCAAAATAATAAAAGCTATTGATGACAAATCCACAGCCAATATCATACTGAATCGGCAAAAGCTGGAAGCATTCCCTTTGAAAACCAGCACAAGACAAGGATGCCCTCTCTCACCACTCCTATTCAACATATTGGAAGTTCTGGCCACAGCAGTTAGGCAAGAGAAAGAAATAAAGGGTATTCGAAAAGGAAAAGAGGAAGTCAAATTGTCTGTTTGCAAATGACATGATTGTATATTTAGAAAACCCCATGGCCTCAGCCCAAAATCTCCTTAAGCTGATAAGCAACTTCAGCAAATTCTCAGGATACAAAATCCATGTGCAAA
The DNA here is from genome assembly GCF_028858775.2 of Pan troglodytes. Lineage (NCBI taxonomy): Eukaryota > Metazoa > Chordata > Mammalia > Primates > Hominidae > Pan > Pan troglodytes. The sequence continues at coordinate 55,672,857 of NC_072413.2, forward strand.
AATCACAAGCATTCCTATACTCCAATAATAGACAAACAGAGAGCCAAATCTTGAGTGACCTCCCATTCACAATTGCTACAAAGAGAATAAAATACCTAGGAATTCAACTTATAAGGGATGTGAAGGACCTCTTCAAGGAGAACTACAAACCACTGCTCAAGGAAATAAGAGAGGACACAAACAAATGGAAAAACATTCCATGCTCACAGATAGGAAGAATAAATATCATCAAAATGGCCATACTGCCCAAAGTAATTTTTAAATTCAATGTTCTTCCCATCAAGCTACCATTGACTTTCTGCACAGAATTGGAAAAAAACTACCTTTAAATTTGATGTGGAACCAAAAAAGAGCCCATATAGCCAAGACAATCCTAAGCAAAAAGAACAAACCTGGAAGCCATCACGCTACCTGACTTCAAACTATTCTATAAGGTTACAGTAACCAAAACAGCATGGTCCTGGTACCAAAACAGATATATAGACCAATGCAACAGAACAGAGGCCTCAGAAGTAACACCACACATCTACCACCACCTGATCTTTGAAAAACCTGATGAAAACAAGCAATGGGGAAAGGATTCCCTATTTAATAAATGGTGTTGGGAAAACAGGCTAGCCATATGCAGAAAGCTGAAGCTGGATCCCTTCCTTACACCTTATACATAAATTAACTCTAGATGGATTAAAGCCTTAAAGGTAAGTCCTAAACCCATAAAAACCCTGAAGAAGACCTAGGCCATGACATTCAGGACATTGGCAAATAACCTTATACAAAATGATACAAAATTTAACAAAAATTAACTCAAGATGGATTAAAGACATAGACATAAGACCTAAAACCATAAACACTCTAGAAGAAAACCTAGGGCATACCATTCAGGACATTGGCATGGGCAAAGACTTCATGACTAAAACACCAAAAGCAATGGCAACAAAAGCCAAAATTGACAAATGGGATCTGATTAAACTAAAGAGTTTCTGTACGACAAAAGTATCATCACAGTGAACAGGAACCTACAGAATGGGAGAAAATTTTTGCAATCTATGCTTCTGACAAAGGGCTAATATCCAGAATCTACGAAGGACTTAAACAGATTTACAAGAAAAAAACAAATAACCCCATCAAAAAGTGGGCAAAGGATATGAACAGACACTTCTCAAAAGAAGACATTTATGTGGCCAATAAACATAGGAAAAAAAGCTCATCATCACTGGACATTAGAGAAATGCAAATCAAAACCACAATAAGATACCATCTCACGCCAGTTAGAATGGCAATCATTAAAAAGTTAGGAAACAACAGATGCTGGTGAAGATATGGAGAAATAGGAACGCTTTTACACTGTTGGTGAGAGTGTAAATTAGTTCAATCATTGTGGAAGACAGTGTGGCGATTCCTCAAGGATCTAGAACTAGAAATACCATTTGACCCAGCAATCCTGTTACTGGGTATATACCCAAAGGAGTATAAATCATTCTACTATAAAGACACATGAACATGTATGTTTATTGTGGCACTATTCACAATAGCAAAGACTTGGAACCAAGCCAAATGCCCATCAATGATAGACTGGATAAAGAAAATGTGGCACATATACACCATGGAATACTATGTAGCCATAAAAAAGATGAGTTCATGTCCTTTGCAGGGACATGGATGATGCTGGAAACTGTCATTCTCAGGAAACTAACGCAAGAATAGAAAACCAAACACTGCATGTTCTCACTCATAATTGGGAACTGAACAATGAGAATATATGGACACAGGGAGCGGAACATCACACACCTGTCATGGGGTGGGGGGCTAGGGGAGGGATAGCATTAGGAAAAATACATAACGTAGATGACGGATTGATGGGTGCAACAAACTACCATGGCACATGTACACCTATGCAATAAACATGCACGTTCTGCACATGTACTCCAGAACTTAAAGTATAATGAAAAAAAACACAAGATGCCATTTGCGGTTTTTGCTACTTACTTGGCAAAGAAATTTTAAATTATAATACCCAGTGTTGGTATGGATATGAAGCTGATTTAACTGGCCAGACTGTATGAGTCTGAATCCTAGCTCCTCCGCTTAACAAGCTGACTGACCTTGGGCAAGGTACTTAATCTCACTGTGTCTCAATGTCCTCATTTATAATAATGGAAAAATAATAATATCTATTAAATTAATGCACTCCATTTCAACAGTGTTTTAGTTACAGATAATAGGGCAACAGTCCAAACACTTCATTCCACTCCCTACCAAAAAATCTCAGTATGTAGATTATTGGGCAGGTAAGAGCGGAGTATTAACAAGGTCTTAATCATGAACTCAATCATGGTGGGAGGGACTCTGTTTTACGGAAAAAAAAAATCTCAAGTATTTTTTAGATAAATATATAGCTAACTTGTCATATAAAGATTACCTGGTTGCCTGCAAACACATAGCTAATTCATTTTCTGAGTAGTCTAAATGTAAAACTAGTGCATTATTTTTTCCCGAGAAGTAAAACATTTACTATAGCGAGCAGAAAGGAATGTACATCTTATAGATACTTTCACAAAGTCATTTGAATTTTTGTTTACTTTTTCTTTAATAAACAAGATAGAACAAAAATAAAATTATTTCAGCAAAAGGTTTTTCTACCACTGGACAAGTTAAGAAAAATGCAATGAAAGAAAGAGAAGACACTTTAAAAGCTGGGTTAAGTTTTAAATTTAGCAACATCTAAGAGCCAGAGCAATCCTGGAACCATTTTAGGATCGCCTTTTCCCCTTCAATCATAGCAGCTCTGGAATCGTCATTGACTGCTTCTACAGGCTTTTTCTTCCTACTTGTCTAAGGGCTGGGTATATACCAGGTTGCAGAACTTGAGCATCAACTCCCAGTTGAAATCACAGACATCTCCTCCCTTTCCTGCAAATGCCTGGACATTTTTAAAACACTGCTTTCAAGTGCCCTTTCCCCTTTACTACTATTTTGTGACAAATTTCCTGTCACTTTTGATTTTTAAAATTGGTCTACCCCAGTTAAAAAACGTCAGCCTAAATACTTGATTCAGCCTGTGACTCCCTCCCTGGTCATAGACTAGACTAGGGGCTCACAGGACTTCCAGTAGGAAAGGGGCTATGGGCTGCCTCTGATCTCTCTTCTATCCACCCAAGCCCAACTCCTCTGGGGTTGGGGTGGGAGCTGAACAGAAGGGCAGAATGTTCCTACATAGGAGTGGCCATTTGGTGGTGGGAGTTGTCTCTGATCTCTTTTCTGGTTCACTTTGGTACCAGGTGATGCTGGTGGGAGGCTTGCATGGCTTTCTTGGTGTGGGGTTCATTTGCCTTCTAGATCCCTTCATCAGTGAGCAAGCCTCTCCAGCTGCAGGGGCACTCATGCCTCTCTATAACTTATCCCCTCCATTATTCTCTGCCTTCTAGGGGAGCCATGAGAATCACAGCTTCTCCCTTTCATACCCTCCCAGTGCCTTGGAGAGCTGAATGGGGTAGGGGATGATATTGCCACCTTCTTCCCAACATCCCACGCCGCTGCTGGCACAGGCTGTTCCTCGGGCCTCTCTAGACCACAAATGGGCACCAGTCTCTATGTTTGCAGCCCCCACCCCAGGCCTCTGGCGCAGCAGTCCCCACACTTTTTGGCACCAGGGACTGTTTTTTCCAAGGACAATGGGGTGAAGGGATGGCTTCAGGATAAAACTTCCACCTCAGATCACCAGGCATTAGATTCTCATAAGGAGCATGCAACCTAGATCCCTCACATGTGCAGTTCACAATAGGGTTCGAGCTCCTTTGAGAATCTAATGCCGCCACTGATCTGAGAGGAGGCAGAGCTCAGGTGGTAATGCTCACTTGCCTGCTGCTCACCTCCTGCTGTGCAGCTGGGTTCCTAACAGGCCACAGAACAGTACCAGTGTGCAGCCAGGAGGTTGGGGAGCCTGGGGGTTTGGAACCTCTGCCCTAGTGGCTCCTGAAGAGCTCTTCCTGGCCTCCCTCCTGACAGAAACATTAAAATGCATCTGTGGGTTGAGTAAAGCACCATATGCCAGTCTTCTCTTCTAGAAGGCAGGCACCCTCAATATTGAAGAGTGATTTTCCAGGCATCCCCTCATCTCACTTGGTTCTGATGAAAACAATGTTCCTTTTGTCCTCTCTCTCAGGAGTTTCCCCAGAGGGATAGTGTTGGTAGGTAGATTGTGTAGCTCCTTAGTTAGCTGCCTGGGAGGGTTTAGCTCCAGTCATGGGCGGCTTACAGGATAATTAGCCCTTTTTGTTTTGAGCTATGGGTCTTAAGTGTACATCAGAATACTGGGAAAAGTCTCATTTTATATTATATGTGATGTGTATATTTCTTCCAGAAATTTGGATAAAAGAGTATATAAATATAAATAAATCTATATTTTTTATCAATGCCAGAAGAACCAGATATTCAAAATGTTATGGGAGAAGTGGGTTATATCTTTAGTGCAGATAAGGGTAAGCAGTATTATTATTAACTCTGTGAATCAGACCTTTAGGCCTCCCACTTCTGGTGGCATCAATTGTGAGATTTGCACTAACCAGCAGATAAAAAAGTCAAGGTCATGTAGGAAATCAATCAGGTAAGGCCTTAGAGAAAGGGTAGAGTACTTGACCTGACCATCAGACAGTAGACTCCAAATTTATTTAGGTTACTTTGAGGGAATTTGAAGAAGAGAACAGAAAATGAGGTAATTAAGGAGGGCCCTAATCCCTTTGGTTAGAAATGAACAATTACAGTAAATCTTTGGCTTCAGGCATCATTGGTAATGACAGGTGATATTCCCCAAGAGGCACAATTATTACCTTTTTTCAGTTAATAAAGCTCCTTTCATTTTTCCTATTCTATTTTATTTGGATTGAATCTTTCAGAGCAATGATGTGCTTCTTTACAGTCCTAAACAGAGTCTACTGATCACATCACACTCTCCTTAATTGTTCAAGGGTAATTATTACAAATCCTAGTTGGTGTTCAAGAATTTAATAGAGACACACTCAAAAGTAATTTGACATGAGTAGGCTCTTTGCCCCAGAGACTAAACAACCCTCAAATTGACTGTCTTTTGTATTTATTTGTTTGTTAGAGACTTTTCAAAATTTTACTTATGAGCAGTCGAGGGACTCTTCTCACTGCTGCATACTGCCCACCAGAAGTCTTTATCATCTGGCGTTCCTGGTCTTTGGCCTTGGAAACTAGGTAACCATGTTCATTTGAACTACATGAAAACCAATAGTAAATAAGTTATGAGAATAGGTCTGAGCAGATCTCCAAGAAACAAAGTACATGATCTTCAACACATGTGACATTGGGATTTGCTGCTCAAGGACCTTTTGTGGTTATGTCTTGGTTCTTGGCTGTGTTTGAGATGGGCAAGATTACCAGAAACCTGAGTTCCAAATACATAATTTTTAACCATAGTTTCTAAGTAGAAAGTAAAGCATTATGGAGGAGGCATTGATTCTCATATTACTGGGTCATTATTTCAATAAAAATCTATTAAGAGATGAAAATAGTTGGTGCTTCTTTGAAAATGCCTTAATGTTACCAAGGAGTCAGTTACTCACTTACCTGGCCCATATTTTGAAATTAATTCCTAAAGCTATTTATACTACTCAAGCTGTCCCTAGAGCCTCTCTTTAAAGGATGCTATTTCCGCATGAGCTCAGTCGTTCAGGGCAGTATCCTGGGGTTTTCAGTTCAAAAAATCAAATTAGTGCAGCTGGGCCGATTACCAAAAGCCATTAGAAGACTTTGGTTCCCTTTTTAACAGCTCCCTCCTCTCCTGCACTCCTCCTGCCTTGGAAGCTCAGATGTTCAGCATGAGAGCCTTTTTTTCTGAATTGCTTTTGGCACAGACTGCAGGCAGGCAAGCATGCAGTTAGAAGATTGTCCGAAATCACAGTTATATGACAACATTGATCTTGGCTCCAAAAGTCAAATGGAGAATTCCATTTCGGCACAAGACCTTTTCTTCTAACCCATGTCAAGGATACTCATTTATTTTTCAAGGCTTTTGATAACCTCATATCAATGTTAAAATGTGGATCCCAACATAATTTTTAAAGGATTGGGAAAGTCTTTATTAATTATATTTTTAGATTTCTTAAGAATTATTTTCTTTCTAGGTTTGTTATGACTGAATTATGTCTCCCCCATCCCAAATTTATATGTTGAAGTCCTAACTCTCAGAACCTCAGAATGTGATAGTATTTAGAGATAAGGTCTTTACAGGAATAATTAGGTGAAAATGAGATCATTAAGATGGCCCTTAATTCAATATAACTGGTGTCCTTACAAGAAAAAGAGATTAGGACAGACACAGAGAAAAGACTAAGTGAAGACACAGTGAGAAGGTTGCCATCTACAAGCCTAGGAGAGAGGCCTCAGATGGAACCAACTTGCTGACACCTTGATCTTGGACTTTCAGCCTCCAGAACTGTGAGAAAATAAATTTCCTTCATTTAAGCTCCCCAGTCTGTGATACTTTGTAATGGCAGCCCTCGAAGACTAAGGCAAGGTTTCACTGGCTAAAAATCCACATTATAAACCAAAGAGGTACAAGAAAACTCATAACCATATACAGGAACAGTGGTACCATGGGACGTATTGAATTAAATTTGGAGAGCATCTTTTTGCTCTGTAACTAGACCTGTTTATATATCTGCTATGTGTATAATTTGGAGCCACCTATGACTGGTCCCAATAAATAGCTGCTATTTGAACACTGGTGTTCTTTGTCCTATTCCAGACAGGAAACATCTTTTTCACTCTGAACATTTTTCTCATCTTTTAGAGCAAATGAGCTCTTTTGAATTCCAAGCTCCGTGTCCTTAGTGAGTCCTCCACAGTCTGTGCATCAGCAGAGCTAACACTTTCCCTCTCTAATATCAGCTAATTAGCCTCTCTGCCTGCCACCTCCTGTGCCCTTTATTCTTCTGTCAAAAGGAGAGACCCTCCTGCAAGACATACACAGAGGCAGGTGCTGCTTTTCAATCCCTTGTGGTTTACCTCCTTTACTGACCTTACCTTAGTCTACCAGGAACTAATGAGCTATTAGTGATAGATTCCTTTATTTGCAAAAAGAAAAACACTCATCAATGTCCTAAAATGTAATTTCTGAAGAATATAAACAAGAGAACTCTAATTTGAGAAAAAAATGTTTTCAACGTATATGAAGACTGAAGCAGCTGTGCATTCAGGTTAAAATTGTGGTACTGGAAGATGAATTGTCACACTGCAAGATTGTAGAATCATCAATATGGACTTGCTTCCAGAGAGGGATAGTTCTCAATTCCAGTGCACACTAGACTTTCCTGAGGAATGTTTAGAGAATTCTGATAGATATCATTTATAAAGAGCTTGAATTAATTAGTGTGGAGTAAAGCCCATTCCTTGGTATTTCAAAAATTGACCAGGAATTAAAAGGATGGGTTACTAATGAGGAAAAGAGAGAAAGAAAGCAAAAAAGAGAGAGACAGAGGTCATGAGAGAGACAGACAGAGACTGAGAGATAGAGGAAAAAAAATGGTATTGGTTAATTTTTTGTTCCTGACTACTACGTACAGACATGTAGGACCTAATGTTTCCTTTGCAAGTAAAATTTGGGATAAATTAGGTTTGATTGCAGCTAAGAGCATATTAAGACCTTGGAAAAACAACTCAAATTGTTGCATGGCAGAATGGATGTTATCTTTAACTATGGCATCACCATAAGACAGCTTTATAAATTACAGGGTGTGATGGATTATTTTGATGAGATTATGGGTTCTTTATATTGTTTACTCAGACAGGGATAATAACAGAATACAACCACATATGTTTATAGTTTCTGTTGGAAAAGACCTTCAAGATGATCTGGATGAAATGAACAATGATCGCATCCCCACGGTATGTTTTCTTTACAATGAAGTTGGTACCATCTCTTAATCTGAGCAACCATATTTAGACATCAAGGTGAGAACAATTCTATCTAGATGTAACCAGTGGTCTACTATCTAACTGCAGTCAAGCTTTCCCTGCTATTCTTCCTACTGGCTCATACTCATTTGTTGATCTTGTGTTCCTTAAGTGACAAATGCTTGAAAATTCAAGCAGAATTGTGCATTATTACAAAGGGCTCCTCATTATTTACCATTGTAAATTAATTTCTGTCATTTACAATTCTAATAGGCAATTAACCTGGTTAAAACAGTGCTGTGGCAGTATGATGGTTAGTACTAGAGAAAATAACCATGCTTGGGGCAGTTGCCTAAGATGATGTCAAAGTTACTGTGTACCTATTATTTGCTAGGCAACTGCAATAAGAAATCTCTTTATAAAGATATTAAATAAAAACACATCATCAAGAAAACCATGGTTTTTCTCTATCCTCTCTTTCTCCACTGAAATATCCTATAAGTGCTTCAAATTCAGCATTCCACAAAATGAACTAACTTCTCCTCACTCGAAAATATGTTGGCTTTTCCTATATTGTTGACCTCAGTTAACAGCATCCTCCTCCAAGCCATTCACCCTGTCCTGCCAAGTTGACCTCCTAATTTCTCCTGGAGTCTATCCCACCTTTTAGCTCATTGTTACTGGCTTAATTCAAGTCCACACCATTACCTAGAGAATTCCAAGAGTCGCCCAAGAAAGAGCCATCTCAAATGCTAAACTGCTTTTAGGAATGAGGCAGCTATTCAAATAGCCACAAACCACAGAGCAGGAAGAACAAAAAAACCCTGCTCCCGGTCTCACTGTCCACCAGCACCCTAGAAGCCATTTTCTATAACAATAGAGGTGTTTTTTGAAAATAAAAATTGAATATATCATTCCTTTGCTTAAGAACTTTCAATGGCTACCTATTGCTTTAAAGACTATCGCAGGGACAAAAAAACTAAACACCGCATGTTCTCACTCATTGGTGGGAATTGAACAGTGAGAACACTTGCACACAGGAAGGGGAACATCACACACCGGGTCCTGTTGTGGGGTCTGGGAAGGGGGGAGGGATAGCATTAGGAGATATATCTAATGTAAATGACAAGTTAATGGGTGCAGCACACCAATATGGCACACGTATACATATGTAACAAACCTGCACGTTGTGCACAGGTACCCTAAAACTTAAAGTATAATAAAAAATAAAAATAAAAAAATAAAGATACAGCTCAAATTTTGTTTTAGCATGTAACCACTTTGTCTTTGCCTAAACTAAATGAGTTCATTTTCTTTTCCTCGAACAAATCATGCTTTCTGCCACCTCTAAATCTTTGCACACTCTCTCTTTCTAGAATATTCTTTCATACTTTCATCTCTACTTCTAAACTCCTTCTATACTTCAACTTTTAAGCCTAAAATCACATATAACCAATTGGCCAAGTCAGCATCTCATGGAATGAGTTAGCTACTCCTTCCTGTCAATGGCCCTAACACTTTTTACAAATCCCCATTATAAGCTGTTTATTTGGCAAAAACTATTGAGCACCTACTCTGTGCTAGGTGCTACGAATACAGTAGCAAATAAGAAAGGTAAGGTCTATGTTCTCATGGCACTAATATTATAGTGGGGAGAGATAGTTAATAAATAAGCAAAAAGAGCACTACCTTTGGTGAAGTAGGACAAAAATTCAACTGGGCTAGATTGAAGAGAGAATAGATAAGAAAGTGGAGATAGCTTAGCACATTTTGAGATTTTCATGTTTTTCTTGTCTTCTATACCAGCAGTCCCCAATCTTTTTGGCACCAAGGACTGGTTTCATGAAAGACAATTTTTCCATGGATGTAGGGGGAAGGGGTGGTGATGAGGGATGGTTTGAGATGATTCAAGCACATTACATTTATTGTGTACTTTATTTCGCTTATTACACTGTAATATACAAAAAAATAATTATATGACTCACCATAATGCAGAATCAGTAGGAGCCCTGAGCTTGCTTTCCTGCAACTAGATGGTCCCATCTGGGGGTGATGGGAGACACTGACAGATCAGTCACTAGATTCTCATAAGGAGTACACAATCTAGATCCCTGGCATGCACGGTTCACAATACGGTTCATGCTCCTGTGAGAGTCTAATGCCACTACTGATCTGACAGGAGGTGGAGCTCAGGCAATAATGCAAGCAATGAGGAGAGCTCTAAATACAGATGAAGCTTGGCTTACTTGCCCGCTGCTCACCTCCTGCTGTGCAGCCCAGTACCTAACAGTATCGGTACATAACAGTCTAGAGCACGGGTCCCCAACCCTGGGTACCATGGTATCGGTTTGTGGCCTGGGGATTGGTGACCTACAAAACACAGTCACCTAGACTGTGACCTACAAAACATGAAGTAATGACATCTGATTTATTAATGTAAATGAGGTCATGGCACAGTGTATGGCTTGTAGGAAGTAATCAACAAATGTTGGATAAAGAGAAAAAGAAAGAAAGGGAGAGAGGGTGGGAGGGGAGGAAATGAAAAGGTGAAACCTCATGCTCACTTTCTGCCAACCAGCTTATGGGTAACATAGCAAACCAACGGCAGAAAGATGAAATGCTAGTTAACATATCATACACTATAATGGACTGAAACCTAACTTCTTTTTATACATTGAAGGTCAAAGGAAACTGCAGTCTGCAACCAAGGACAGAAGTTCAAGGGTAGTAAAGGATTTTATACATGTTATAAAATTATATCCAAAACTGGTATCAGGGCACATATAATGGTGGACGTGCTATTTAAGAAAATTAAGAACAGAAGTGTTGTCTATAATGCTAGCATGTGAATAAATCAACAGAATAACTGAAACTTATATTGGCTATGCAAAAGTAATATTAATTATAGTCATTTATGTGAACTTCTGACCTTTTATGTTTAATTATCTTGCAGCAAAATAATTTTTATGTGTATAACATTACATTTCAAAGATGATATTTGTTTATTATGTTTTCCAACTAATATTTATTTAGTGACTGCCATTGAAAGATATTCAGCTGGGCTCTATTAGGGGATATGAAAAAGCTCAGAAAAGAAGGCCCTTCTCTTAAAAAGCTACACTCTAATAGGAGAGACGAGATACTTATATAACATGATAGCAAATATGACAGACTTATTTATTAGATGAACAATGCTACGGGGGTGGAGGGCCTTACAAAGGAGGTCTCAGTGAGGTCAGTCTTGCAGGATGTGATAGAAGAGGGTGAGGAGAGAAGACATTCCAGAGTGAACAAAGTTCAGATGTGGAACACGATAGTGTGTGTCCAGGAAGCTGGAGAATATAGTCTGATAGAAAACCGTAACATGCAAAAAGGTGAAATAGGAGGTAAGACTGGAAAACTAAATTGTGATGAGATCATGATAGCCAAGTAGAAAACTTACATTTTGTTCACTTCTATATAAAAATTTCCAGAAAATGTTCAACAGACTATATTTGAAATTCTCTATATTGCATCCAATAGGTTTTCTTATTCCCAATCGAAGCTCCTAGTACAATGAAGTTCTACTGTGGAAGGACTTTTCTAACGTACAGCTTATTTGTGGTAAATCCACCGTTTTCACTCAGTAAAGGGCCAACTAGCCCTTTGTTGGTCTCAATGTCGAATTGCTATTAACTTGTGTTATATATGGATGGTGGTACCCCTTTAAAATGGTCATATATTTATTTCTATATCTAATAGTCTATTGATTTTTAATTTATAATCATTTTATCTTCCAGCAGAGGTTTTGAGACAGTTTATCACTTATTGTTTAGAAAATCAGGCTTGTTTGTCAATAATTGATTTTAGTTCACCACTTAATCTGACGAAGTTCCCTGCTCTAAGGAATTAAATAACATTTTCTTTCTATATCAAGAGATTCCCTGGCACTCTCCTGTGGTGCTACTGTGGATGACACTTAAATTTTTAAATTTTCTGCTTATTACTGATACAGAATTACAATTACCTAATTGTATATTTCTAACACAGTAGCCTTGATAAATTCTCATGTTAATCTGTAGTGAGGGATCAGCTTCTTTTTGTTCATACCTGACCACCAAGAAGGAGACAGAATTTAACTGAAAAACCCTTACTTATAATCCACAAGGCTAAGTAACAGGCCTGTAGTATACAGCAACTACTCATTTTTTCATATTATTTGTGTGCAAATCTGTACCTACAGGTGGAGCTAGTGTCCTAAAAAGTCACTGAAATGTAGACAAGTCCGTTTAGATCAGTGCTTCCAGAAGTATCCATCACCTACACAACTGTATCACACAATTTTTATAAATACCTATTTGAATACTCTAAACATGACAAAAATTTAAAAAAATCCCATATGTTTCATTATTCCAGTAACTATTTTATTAATTAAAACTTTTTTCAACAGTAAGTATGAGAGCCCGTTTTGATTCTTAAAGAGCAGATTATTTCAAGAAAACAAATACAGGCAGTTCTACAGTACTTTCTTTTTCTATTCAATTCATTTTACAATATGTATACTTCTCTGTAAAGAGCTAAATTTACCAAATGAGTAGGGCACTAAGACAACATTTATGTAAGGTCAGTATTTTCCAACAATAAAATATTATTTGTTGTTGGTAATAGGCCCCCAAAATCTGGCCATAAAATGGCCCCAAAACTGGCCATATACAAAATCTCTACAGCACTGTGACATGTTCGTGATGGCCATGACGCCCACGCTGGAAGGTTGTGGGTTTACCAGAATGAGGGCAGGAACACCTGGCCCACCCAGGGCAGAAAACTGCTTAAAGGCATTCCTGAACCACAAACAACAGCATGAGCGATCTGTGCCTTAAGGACAAGCTCCTGCTGCAGATAACTAGCCAGAGCCCATCCCTTTATTTTGGCCCATCCCTTTGTTTCCTGTAAGGAATACTTTAAGTTAATCGATAATCTATAGAAACAATGCTTATCACTGGCTTGCTGTCAATAAATACATGGGCAAATCTCTGTTTGAGGCTCTCAGCTCTGAAGGCTGTGAGACCCCTGATTTCCCACTCCACACCTCTATATTTCTGTGTGTGTGTCTTTAATTCCTCTAGCACCACTGAGTTAGGGTCTCCCCGACTGAGCTGGTCTCGGCAATTTGTCCCCTAACTTTTTTTTTGCTTAATCTGTGTAGGTTCTATGCCCACACAGCACAGTTGGTTAGATCCCCAATCAGAATTTGAGCACGTATCAGATGAATATATTTTCCCAAGAATTCTAAATCTGGTATATTTATGATGCTTGAACCTAGCTAGTGTCAAACTTCAGAGATGAAAAAATTTCACCCAGTTCAACTCCTTCATTTACTAAAATTCCTTTAGAAAACAGTAAATTATAACATGGATTTAGAAAAGTAAACGAACTGAAGACACAGAATTCAATCATTTGTAACAAAGTCAACAGCATGTAACCCCTTCCCATGTCAAGAAATAGAATATTGGGAGTACCTGAGATGATCCCTTCATACCCTCTTGAAATCCTACCTCTACCTCCAAGTATAATTGCATCTTTGGCATTCTTCATGGATTGACCACCAAAGAATGGATCCTTAAACTCTATTGACTAGCTTTGCTTCATTGTTTTCAACATTCAAATAGGTACTTATCATTGTTTTCAATATTTAAATAATCAAATAGGTATTTATCAAAAATTGTGTGATACAGTTGTACCTCCTTTACATAAACAGGATCAGATATCATTTTTTGTGTGCCTTGCTTTTTTCATTTTACATAATGTTTGTGAGACTCATAGAAACATTTTCTGTAGCTCTAATGTACTCATTTTTATTGCAGAATATTATTCCCTTGTATGACTATATCACAGTTAATTACATATTTTCATGTTAATAGAAACAGTTTTTCCAGCTTGTAACTATTTGAACGAATGTTGAGAGTTTGATAGATATTTCACAGAATCTATCCCTCAGTTTGGGGAAAACTGACATCTCTACACTACTGAATTTTCCAATCTGTGAACATAGCATATCTCTCCATTTATTTCTGTCTTGTATTTCTGTCTTGTCTCTCGATAATATTTTACAGTTTTCTGTATAGAGGTCTTACACATAACTTGTCAGATTTATTCTTATTTGATTTTTGATGCTATTGTAGATGGCATTTCAATTTTTAAACTTTCTGTTTATTGCTGATTTAGAATTACAATTACCTAATTGTATATTTCTAATATAGTAGCCTTGATAAATTCTCATATTAATTTAAAACTCCTCTGTAAGTTCTTTTGGATTTTCTATGTACAAAATAATATAATGTGCAAATAATGAGGATTATTTATACATCCCTTCCTTACACCTTATACAAAGATTAATTCAAGATGGATTAAAGACTTAAATGTTAGACCTAAAACCATAAAAACCCTAGAAGAAAACCTAGGCAAGACCATTCAGGACATAGGCATGGACAAGGACTTCATGTCTAAAACACCAAAAGCAATGGCAACAAAAGCCAAAATTGACAAATGGGATCTAATTAAACTAAAGAGCTTCTGCACAGCAAAAGAAACTATCATCAGAATGAACTGGCAACCTACAGAATGGGAGAAAATTTTTGCAACCTACTCATCTGACAAAGGGCTAATATCCAGAATCTACAATGAACTCAAACAAATTTACAAGAAAAAAACAAACAACCCCATCAAAAAGTGGGCAAAGGATATGAACAGACAATTCTCAAAAGAAGACATTTATGCAGCCAAAAAACACATGAAAAAATGCTCATCATCACTGGCCATCAGAGAAATGCAAATCAAAACCACAATGAGATACCATCTCACACCAGTTAGAATGGCGATCATTAAAAAGTCAGGAAACAACAGGTGCTGGAGAGGATGTGGAGAAATAGGAACACTTTTACACTGTTGGTGGGACTGTAAACTAGTTCAACCATTGTGGAAGTCAGTGTGGCGATTCCTCAGGGATCTAGAACTAGAAATACCATTTGACCCAGCCATCCCATTACTGGGTATATACCCAAAGGATTATAAATCATGCTGCTATAAAGACACATGCACACGCATGTTTATAACAGCACTACTCACAATAGCAAAGAGTTGGAACCAACCTAAATATCCAACAATGATAGACTGGATTAAGAAAATGTGGCACATATACACCATGAAATACTATGCAGCCATAAAAAATGATGAGTTCATGTCCTTTGTAGGGACATGGATGAAACTGGAGACTTTTATATTATTATTTTCTAATAAAATACAAAAATTAACTCAGGATGGATTAAAGACTTAAATGTAAAACCTAAAGCCAGAAAAACCCTAGAAGAAAACCTAGGCAATACCATTCAGGACATAGGCATGGGCAAAGACTTCATGACTAAAACACCAAAAGCAATGGCAACAAAAGCCAAAATTGACAAATGGGATCTAATTAAACTAAAGAGTTTCTGCACAGCAAAAGAAACTATCAGAGTGAACACACAACCTACAGAATGGGAGAAAATTTTTGCAATCTATCCTTCTGACAAAGGGCTAATATCCAGAATTTACAAGGAACTTAAACAAATTTATAAGAAAAAAACAAACTCATCAAACAGTTTGAGAACAGACACTTCTCAAAAGAAGGCATTTACGCAGCCAACAAACATGAAAAAAAGCTCATCATCACTGGTGATTAGAGAAACACAAATCTAAACCACAGTGAGATACCATCTCACACCAGTTAGAATGGCAATCATTAAAAAGTTGGGAAACAACAGATGCTGGCGAGGATGTGGAGAAATAGGAATGCTTTTACACTGTTGGTGGGAGTGTAAATTAGTTCAACCGTTGTGGAAGACAGTGTGGTAATTCCTCAAGATCTAGAACAAGAAATACCATTTGACCCAGCAAGCCCATTACTGGGCATATACCCAAAGGATTATAAATCATTCTACTATAAAGACACATGCACATGTATGTTTACTGCAGCACGATTTACAATAGCAAAGACTTGGAACCAAGCCAAATGCCCATCAATGATAGACTGGATAAAGAAAATGTGGCATATATACACTGTGGAATATTATGCAGCTGTAAAAAAGGATGAGTTAATGTGTCCTTTGCAGGGACATGGATGACGCTGGAAACCATCATACTCAGCAAACTAACACAGGAACAGAAAACCAAACACTGCATGTTCTCACTCATAAGTGGGAACTGAACAATGAGAACACATGGGCACAGGGAGGGGAACATCACACACCGGGGCCTGTCAGGGGTTGTGGGGGAAAGGGGAGGGAGAGCATTAGGACAAATACTTAATGCATGTAGGACTTAAAACCTAGATGACGGGTTGATAGGTGCAGCAAACTACCATGGCACGTGTACACCTATGTAACAAACCTGCACGTTCTGCTCATGTATCCCAGAACTTTAAGTAAAATTTTTAAAAATATATTTTATTATGTAAATTGCTCTCTAAGCAGGTTTTAGATTCATCCTACAAATTTTGATATGTTGTATTTTTATTTTCATTCCATGCAAAATATTTCTAATTTCTCTTATGACTTTCTCTTTGATACATTGGTCATTTGCCAGTGTGCTATATAATTCTAAATATTTAGGGATTTTTCAAATGTCTTTTTGTTATTTCTATTTTAACTAACTTATGGTCAAAGAGCATAATTAGCATAATTTTAAACAAATTTTTAAAATGTATTAAGGTTGGTTTAATGGCCCTGAATATGATTATTATAGAACATTTAGAAAATCCATGGCCAGGCACAGTTGCTCATGCTTGTAATCTCAGCACTTTGGGAGGCCGAGGCGGGCAGATTGCTTTGAGCTCAGGAGTTCAAGACAAACCTGGGCAACATGGCAAAACCCCATCTCTACAAAAAATACAAAAATTAGCCAAGCATGGTGACATACATCTCTAGTCCCAGCTACTTGGAAGGCTGAGGCTGGAGAATCGCTTGAGCCCAGGAAGCAAAGGTTGCAGTGAACTGTGATTCTGCCACTGCATGCCAACCTGGGTGACAGAGTGAGACCCTGTTTAAAAAAAAAAAAAGAAAGAAAATTCATGTAAGTAAAAATATTTGTTAAATTCCATTGCCAGAATAAGTTAACAGTCTGACATTTCCTTTTTATTCTTTTCACTATACTCCTACACAGACATACATGTATATGGGTGTATACATATAGACATACACAATCACAAATGGAGAATCATACTGTACAATTACTTTGTAATCTACTTTTTGTCTGTAAGGTAGGATAAATGAGTGCTTAAGACATGAGGTCTGAAACAACACTGCCTGGGTCCAAATCCAGATTTCACCATTTACTGGCTACATGATTTGGGGCAAGGTTCTTAAATTGTTTGTGCTTCAGTTCTTCACATGTAAAATGGGGATAATAATAATAGCACCTATCTCATAGAGATTCTTAAGAGAATTGAGTTAATATAAACTACTTAGAACAGCACCAGACATCTTCTTAGATTATGTAAGTATCTACTAGTTTCTATGATTGCTTTCCCCTATCATGGCTGCAGTGTAAGGATATATCATAATTTATTTAGATCATACCCTGGTAATGAGCATTTAGATTACTTTCAGTATTTGCTATTACAAACTCACTGTGATAAAGATCCTTGTTAGGGCACACTTACGATTATATTCTCCCTTAGGATGAATTCATACAAGTGCAATTGCTATTTTGAAGAATGGACCTATTTTGAAAGGTTCTTAATGCTTTTGCCCAAGTCCCCAGAGAAGATTTTTGGTTTTGTTTTTTAATTCATTTACCAACTCACCACTATATAACAAAGTGTGAAAACATATCATTTTAGAAAGCATTTTTCAAAGTCTTCCAAGATACATACTTCTTGAGGTTCAAGCAGATAATGGAATTGGAACACAAATTAATAGGTTAAATTTCAAAGAGCTACCCTGAGAAAGAATTTTATTCCAGCACCACATAGCATAAATATGTCACTTTTTTTTTTTCAGTGGAGTCTTGCTCTGTTGCTCAGGCTGGAGTGCAGTGGCATGATCTCGGCTCACTGCGACCTCTACCTCCCAGGTTCAAGTGATTCTCCTGCCTTAGCCTCTAAAGTAGCTGGGACCACAGGTGCCTGACTAATTTTTGTATTTTTAGTAGAGAAGGGGTTTCGCCATGTTGGCCAGGCTGGTCTCAAACTCCTGACCTCAGGAGATCCACGCACCTTGGCCTTCCAAAGTGCTGGTATTACAGGTGTGAGCCACCGTGCCTGGCCATGAACATGTTACTTTTATAAATGAATCCCAGAAGGATGACAGCAGATGCCAACCAAAAAAGGAGAATTTGCTGTTTCATTGAGCAAGTTAAGTTGTATTAATTAAATCTGGAAAATCAATGAAGTGATTAAGGGAAATTGTATTAAGGCACTTATAGCTCTTTTAAGTAAGATGTAAGTCTGCCTTCTGTGGGAATAGACCATATAGACATTTTATGAAATGAAAATGTTTAATAGCATATAGAATACACAGAAATAGAAATTTTATAAAGAAGAATGTTGTTTCCAATCATGACTATTTAGCTCTCTGATTTGATAGAGAAGTGCACTTCATACAAAAGAACAAAAAAATAGAGGATTTGGGGACAATATCTTTCATGTTATAGTACTGAAATCTTTAATGCCAATGTTTAGGAAGGTGATGAATATGTCATGAAGAGGCCCCCAAGCTTTTATTTTAACACTTTTTCAGATTAGACCCCATTTCCCCACGTGAATAGCAAATGTTCAAGAAAACTCTGCTCAGCAAGTAAATACAACCAAACCCAAGAATCCCTTACGTGCAAGAATTTCTTGTCACCAAGAAGTGTGGCTCATGAAACCAGGCCAGACATTCTCACTTATTAAGCCAGGCCTCAAAGGTAAGCAGCATGAGGCTTTCTTCTTTCAAATCAAGATTTTCCATAGGATAAATTTAATCACACCAAATGTGCAATCTCTCCAGGGAAGCCATCTTACCTTAAGAAAACTACAGCAAAACAAAAAGGCACCCCTCTTTTGGGGGGAAAGAATTGAAGAAATTCTATTTCCTTATAGTAAACAAGCCAACTAATAGGGAACAAACTGATCTACTTTAAGGACACATAGACCCAGGGAACTAGAAAAATGAGGTCCATATAAATTTATTCATTTAAAAAGTCTCTAAAAGGAATTACAATTTCTTCTAAAATGCAGATTCCAAGATTAACTTTCCTTTGAGTTGAGTGAGAGTCCATGGGATTTTTGTGCAAAATTTAAGGTCTAATTGCACAGGATAACTGATTTACTACAGTAGTCTTCCCTTATCTGCAGGAGATACATTCCAGGATCACCAGTGGATGTCTGAAACCACAAATAGTACTGAACCCTATAGGTACTATATTTTTTCCTATACAATCTTAAGTTGCTTAATGATGAGGATACTTTCTAAGAAATGCATTGTTAGGTGATTTTGTCATTGTGTCAACATCATAGAGTGTACTTATACAAATCCCGATGTATAGCCTACTACATACCTAGGCTATATGGTATAACCTGTTGCTCCTAGCATACAAACCCCTACAGCATGTTACCATACTGAATACTATTTGCAGTTGTAACACACTGTTCAGGATTTATGTATCTAAACATTAAAAAGTACAGTATAAAAGACAGAAAATGGTACACCTGTATAGGGCACTTACCATGAAGGAAGTTTACAAGGAAGTTTACGGGAAGTTTACAAATTGCTCTAGGTCAGTGAGCAACTGGTAAGTGGATGTGAAGTCCTAGGACATTACTGTACACTACTGTAGATTTTATAAACAGTGTACATTTAAGCTATGCTACATTTATATTTTAAAATCTCTTTCATTAATAATAACCTTAGTTTGTAACATTTTTTACTTTATAAATTTAAATTAAAAGATTTTTGACTCTTTTATAATGCTTAGCTTAAAACACACATTGTATAACTGTACAAAAACATTTTCAGGCCAGGCATGGTGGTTCATACCTGCAATCCCAGCACTTTGGGAGGCTGAGGCGGGTGGATTGCTTGAGTCCAGGGGTTCAAGACCAGGCCATGGGCAACATGGCAAAACTCCATCTCTACAAGAAATACAAAAATCTGACCAGGCATAGCGGTGTACACCTATAGTCCTAGCTACTCAGGAGGCTGAGATGAGAGGATTACCTGAGCCTAGGGAGGCAGGTGCTGCAGTGAGCCAAGATCGCATCATCGCACTTCAGCCTGGGTGACAGAGTGAGACCCTGTGTCAAACAAACAAAAAAGCCCCCCAAAAACAAAAAAAAATTCTTTTTTATATCCTTATTCCATACTTTTTTTCTAGTTTAAATTTGGTTTTGTTTGCTGTCTTTTTTATGTACCTATAAAGACAGGGTCTCACTATGTTGCCCAGGTTGGTCTCAAATTCCTGGGTTCAAGCAGTACTCCCACTTTGGCCTCCCAAAGTGCTGGGATTATAGGCATAAGCCACCATGCCTGGCCTATTTTTTTTTAACTTTTTACATTTTTGTTATTGTTGTTAAACACTAAGACACACACTTTAGTCTAGACCTACACAGGGTCAAAATCATCAATATCACTGTCTTCCACCTCCACTTCTTGTTCCACTGGAAGGTTATAAGAGCAATAACATGCATGGAGCTGTCATCTCCTATGATAACAATGCCTTCTTCTGAAATACCTCCTGAAAGACCTGCCTGAGGGTGTTTTACAGTTAAATTGTTTTCAAAAAATGAGTAAAAGTAGTACACTCTAAAACAATGATAAAAAGTACAGTTATAGTAAAAACATAAACTGTTAACACAGTCATTTATTATCATTATCAAGTATTATATACCATACATAATTGTATGTTATATTTTTATACAGCTGGCAGCATAGTAGGTTGATTTACACCAGCATCACCACAAACACATGAGTAATACATTGTGCCATGATGTCACTAAGCAATAGGAATTTTTCAGCTCCACTATAATTTCATGGGACCACTGTTGCGTATGTGGTCAGTCATTGACCTAAATGTCTTTACGTGGCACATGACTATATAAACATACCTATGATAAAGTTTAATTTATAAATTAGGCACAATAAGAGATTAACAACAATAACTGATACGGAAGTCGAACAATTATAACAACCTACTATAATAAAAGTCATATGAATGCGATGCCTCTCACACTCAAAATATCTTACCGTATTGTATTTACCCATTCTTCAGACCTCAGCTGACCACAAATAACTGAAACTGTGAAAATAGAAATTGTGGATAATGGGGGACTACTGTATATTTTCAATATTCTAGGAATGGGAAGGAGACTAAATATGCAATAGTAATATGAAAGAGACAGCCATGAGAGACAAAGCTGTATCCATAAGTTTGATTAGAGAGTGGTCTGTTTGGAAAACAGGATGCTTCAAAGGCTACCACAATGTTACAGGAAAACATACTTCTGCAAAGGCATTTGACCAGCCACTGCCTGTCCCACCCTGGACTGGCATCACCCTTGTTATTCATCCTTGTAGCCAAAGATAATTATCTCAACACTGTGAAGTAATCCTCTTGTATTTTCCCCTTAAAAACCTTTGTCCTCCTTTACCCCCCTGAATACGCACAGTTTACTATGGCACACATATTCCCATTGTAATGCCCTATGCCCAAATACATATCATTTTCTTTAAAAAAAAAAAAAAAAAAAAAAAGGAAAACAGTGTGCTTAACTGAAAACTGATACCAAACCTGTGCCTGTTCTATTCGTTGTACTTCCTTCTATTTTAAATAATATTCTGTTACAGTTGTGACTTGATATGTCCTTGCACATGACAGGTCATCATGTAAAAGATCCATTTAACTCTGGCATCTTTAATTTAGTTGAATAAAATATCTCATTCTACAAACTGGTAATGATAGTTTCTCAAAATGTTTGCTCTGTGCCTCTGTCATAAGGGTGAATATTAACAAAAACAGTGAAAAATATGTCAACTCCACATCTAATTTAAACATCTGAAGGCTAAGAGAGATTTCAAAACTAATTTGTTCTAGGCCAGCAAATTACAGCACCAGCAGCACACTTTCTCTTTCCAAAGTGCTTTTCCATTATTAATCACATTTCCTGCACGATGTTCCTTCCATGAGCTGATTCAGTCTAATCCCCATTTTATGGATGAGTATATTTGGGCATATAAGGAGATGCTAATCTTCTGTAGGCTATAAAATAAAGGCAGTGGACAGTGGCCATAATCAACGAAGATAATAATTTTCTGAGTTCTGATCCTACATTTTCTGTGGGTTGTTGGGATACATTGTCTTTGTTTTTAAAAATACACACACATACACACATATTCTTTATATCAAGCTACAGTGTAGATTGATTTTGCACACATAAATATAAAATGAACCACCAGCTCTTCTGCTAAGCCAGATGGCACGGCAGAATAATAGGAAACTAGAACTTTAGAGTCAAGCAGACCAATTCAAGTCAGGTTTTTTGCCACCCACCAGCTATATAAACCTGAGTGCCATTTTCGTCCATCAACTTCATCTTCACAGACTGGTAGCGAGATAGAGCAAATGCAAGCAGAGTAACTGGCATGTAATACATGCTTGAATGTCTGTTCCCTCCTTCCTTCCCCACATCATCAGGAAAATACAGTAGGTGGCAAATTAAATCAGTGTCCTTTACTACTTACCCTGAACAAATGACAATTTGCAAGTTTGCAGTGCATGGCTCTCAAATAGCACAGGGCAGGGCTAAGTTGGAATGTGCCATCCTCAAACATGCTGTTCCCGAGAGGCCAACAGACAAATGTGAGTAATCCCCTTGTCTTTGCCATCACCTACGCTGTCCAAAGGGCTAATGGTAGTGGCAATTGCCAACAAGCGGGCAGTGGTAGAGGTGAGCCTTTATGAACAGGGCTAAGCCAATACCAGATTATTATTCCCCACACAATTAGGGGTCACAGCTGAGTAGAGCAACCTCATCCTTAAGCACGTCTATTTCCCCTGGATGCTAAACTTGACATAATCAAGCTATTCTCATACTCTTCTGATTTACTAGCATTAGGCTGAAAAACTCCTCAGGAAATTATTTGTCATTCATTCTAAAGGGAATCACTCTAATAAGCTGAAAATATCCAGATAGCTTTTCAAATCACTTTTACACTGTTTCAATACTGTATTATTATACTTTATCAGCTTGAAAACAAGTGCCTTAAAGGGCATAATTTTTTCCTAAAAAACAAAAACAAAAACAAGGCTGTATCCTGTTCTCTGGAAAATGAACCTCTGGGATGATGCAGTGAGCCACAGACCTCCAAAGACCCTTAGAATTCCCTGCTGGAATTTTCCACTACTGCCATCCCAGATCCAAAAACTAGAGCCTTGACCCCAAAGTATTTCTCTTCACCTTTTCTATAGCAAAGAACTATTTCTCTAGGCAGGACTTAGAACTAGAGAGTTCAAAACTATTTTATTTTGGTGTGAAGAAACATAGACACCCAAAATTTTCTTGCTTGACCTTGAGTAAGTGTTCTAACTTCTCAGGACTCCAAAGGGGTTGGAAGTAAGTTTGGCCTCTGTTAACCACCACTTTGTGGTTTCTTATGTGTAAAAGTCTGGTCGGACGGAAACCTCTGAACTAAGAGTTGGAAAGCTGGGGTTCTGGTCCTGGTTCTGATAATACCTGTGTGGGACCTGAACTTCTGTGGTTTCAATTTCTCCATTTATATACTAAGTGTCAATGGCCAGATAGTAATTCTTGCCTTTAAACAAATTCTGATGAAAGCTGGACTGTCTTAGAAAAAAATGTTCATCGTTACAAAGATTGGCATAAAATGTTAGGAGCTGCTCCAGCCCCTTTGAGGACTCTCTGGTTACTATACTGGACACTCTGACAAGATATGACATGATACCCACCCCCTGACAAGACGGGCTATCTCCTGACACACTGGCCCCTGTTGCGGGAG
The DNA here is from genome assembly GCF_028858775.2 of Pan troglodytes. Lineage (NCBI taxonomy): Eukaryota > Metazoa > Chordata > Mammalia > Primates > Hominidae > Pan > Pan troglodytes. The sequence continues at coordinate 55,696,781 of NC_072413.2, forward strand.
ACAAGGAAGAGTGGATTAAGGAGAAAGATGCATGAGAAGGCCAAAGTGAGATATAATGACTAGATCAGTAGCTAAGATATACTCTCCCTACACATAAATTTAGGCCTCTGTGCAAAGAAAGAGCTCGCTTCTGTGGCCCTGTGTGCATTTACACAGGAAGTCAACCAAAATGTCTCATTTACTGTTGATGTTATATGCATGAGAGAGCCCCTGGCCTGTAATCACTCCTTTCCTAGCAATACTCAGGCAGAAGCTCACCCTGCATACAAATTGCCCATCAGGGCTTCTTGCAGCAGAGTGGAAGTCAGAAGTGCTCCTGAGTCAGTGGCTCTTTCCCAATTAGGGTTGGACAGCAGAGGCTGCTTACTAGCAATAGAATGTCACCAGGAGTATCTCAGTGCACAAAAAGAATTAGGATAAAGAATAATGTATAGTTCTGCATTGGCTACTAATTGCGCAATACTATATCCAGCTCATAAAATTGTTCTGAGAATCAAATGAATTAATATATGTTAAAAATTTTGAATAGTGGCTGGTACAAAGAGAGGACTAATAAATACTAGCCAGTAAAATTACTGGAATTCAATCCAGCAGTAGGTTTTGAATCAAACCTACTGCAAATGGAATCAAAAAGATCTTATTTTACTCAATAATTGAACAAAAGGGCCAGAAGGTAGAATATATGGTAAGTCCTTAATTCATTTATTTAGAACAATACAAATAGCAATTCTAGTGCATATACAGTTATTATTACAAAATCTAGTACTAATTGTATACTTCCTGTGCTGGTTCTCTGTCCGACCCCACCTTACTCCACTTATTCTCTGCCCTTCTCTGCTCTACTCAGCATCCCAGAAAGCTGCCCTCCATTGACTCTTATGATATGGGCTTTCTAACTCTCTGACTTTTGACTAGGTCTAGACAAATGGAGGCACCAGCATGAGATGAAAGCAGGTATGTTCCTCCATGGCCAAAGCTCCTGTTGAGTAGCCCCACTTCCATGACCCCAGCTTGCTCAGGGTTTGGGTATCACTATTCTTTCCTTCTGCTTCTTGAGACCAATGGATGATGACACTTTTCCACTGTGATTAGACTCTGAATGTTTCACCATCCCTTGCTGGTCCCATTAACCCTGTACACACCTCTATATATAGTCCATAACACTTTTTAATTAAAGCCTTTGACTGTCATCTGTTTCCTACTGGGAAACTAACATACTGTCTTATTTTCTTATATAGATGTTTCCTTGAAGTTAGTTTTTTTCTCCCTAACTAGAGGTTAGAAGAGTTGTCTTCAACTTTTCCCACTTCAAACAGAAAGAACAATGTGTTCAGGGTACATGCCTAGTGCTCCACTCAATCCTGTGTTTCCTCCAAAAGAAGGTACCTTTAACTAAAGAAAGCATCTCTAAAACTTGATGTGCCTATTGCAATGAGTCTTTGTGCTTCCTTAGCTGAGCTGTTCTAGATAATTGGATCAATCATTCTTCACTGTAACGTCAGCCTCAACAGAGTGCTTGAATCAACTGTGAACTGTGAATGATCGGTTACTAGTAATAACTATGCCTGCATATTATAGAGATTATGTCTATGTCCATCTATGTAAAAAATTTAAGGCAGATTCAAGTTTTTGTCAAAAAATGACATCATTGTCCTAGATTGCAGTCTAGTCTTCTTAAAGTGAGAGGGAGAAATGGGTGGAATTGCCAATGGGACATCAAGAATTCTATAGGAAAAAGCTGAAAATGTAACTTCAAAAATTGGACATGTTTCTGAGACTGTCATATATTCACTTACTACAGGTTTATTGAAGGTGGCCATGTTGCAGGCCTGTGTCAAGCACAGAGGATACAGCAGTAAACAACACAGAAATGGTTTCTACCTTCAAGGATCATGCAGTGTGACTTAAGTTCATAAATATAAGGAATGTCATGAAGAAGAAATTCAGATGCTATTTGAGCATATAACAGGAGACTCAACTTACCCTGGGTAGTCAAGGAAGGCTGTGTGAGGAAGCAAAGTTCAAGCAGAGCCCAGTAAGACTGGCGTTTGGCCACATGAGTGGAGAAGGTGGAGTGGGCGAAAGAAAGCTGGAACAGCATGTACCACAAAGGGATGGGAAAGAAGATCATGTGTTCAAGAAGCTGAAATAGGCCACTGTGGCTATAGTAGAATGAATACAAGATGAGGCTGGAGAAGTGGGCCAGATAACGCAGGACTTTGCAACCAAGTTAAGAATGTGAATTTTCTCTTAAGGCCAATAGGAAGCTATTGAAGGGCTTTGAGAAGGAGAGAGTCATTATCAGATTCTGAAAAGATCTCTCTCTCTGGCTGCAATAGAAAGGTTAGATTAATGAAGGCAAGAATGGATGTGAGAAGACTGGTTTGGAAGCTGGTGTATCTAGTCGAGGCAAAAGATTATGTCAATTTGAACCAAGATGGAGAGAAGTATTTGGATTTAAAAGGTATTGGGAAAAAGAATCAGTAAAACTTTGAAACTGGGGGAATGTGGAGAATAAAGGAGAAGGTGCAGTTTTGATAACTCCCACTTATCTGATTTGGGTAGCTGGATGATGAAGATGTTACTTCCTGAGATAAGGTGACATAGAATAAAGACAGAGCTGCAAGCATGATAATATGGTCTGGCTTTGTCCCCACCGAAATCTCATCTTGAATTGCAGTTCCCATAATCCCCACATATCATGGGAGGGACTTGGTGGGGAGAGACTGGATCACGGGGGCAGTTTCACCCATGCTGTTCTTATGATAGTGAGTGAGTTCTCATGAGATCTGATCATTTTAAAAGCATCTGGCATTCCCCCTGCTTGCACTTCTCCCTGCTGCTACCTTGTGAAGAAAGTACCTTACTTCCCCTTCACGTTCTGCCATGATTGTAAATTTCCTGAGGCCTTCCCAGCCGTGAAGAACTATGAGTCAATTAAACCTCTTTCCTTTAGAAATTACCCAGTCTTGGATATTTCTTCATAGCAGCATGAGAATGGACTAATACAATAAATTGGTACCGAGGTAGTGGGACATTGGTAGAAGATACCTGAGAATGTGGAAGAGACTTTGGAACTGGGTAATGGGCAGAGGTTGCAACAGTTTGGAGGACTCAGGAAAAGACAGGAAAATGTGGGAAATCTTGGAACTTCCTAGAGACTTTGAAACTGCCTTTGCAAAATTATAACTGAGGAAATTATGACAGTGAAAGAAACCAGACCTAACTGATTCCATCTTGCTTCTAAACTTTAAGCTGTCCTTGTTCATTCCTTGGCGTAGGCCGAACTAACTTTAGGTAGGAATTCAGTTTATGGTTAGACTCTGAAACAAAGTTGATTAACAGCCCTTTCCCAAAAATACCCCCTTATTTCCTAGGGACCAGTCTGCCTCTGCAGGACTAACAAATTAGCCACAAGATTAGAAATTACAGTTTAGGGATCGTGTAGCCTCTGGCTCCAAGAGTCTGAACCTCCCCCACTTGCTCCTGGGGATAACATGACTATTGTAAAACCTAAGATCAGTGCTTGAGATATTTTGCAGACCCTGCACTTGATGGATCAGCTGATGCCACCCACACCAGTGATCTGGCTCAACCAGTTCTGCTATCCCAACCAGTAACAGAAGACAGCAAGAAAATTTCACTTTGACCCCCTATGATTCCATCTCAAACCTGACCAAGCAGCACTCCCTACTTCCCAAGCCCCTACCCACTAAATTATCTTTAAAAACTCTGATCCCCAATTGCTCAGGAAGACTGATTTGAGTGATAATAAAACTCTGGTCTCCCACACAGCCGGCTCTGTGTGAATTACTCTTTCTCCTTTGTAATCCTGTCTTGATAAATCAGTTATGTCTAGGTAGCAGACAAGGTGAACCCATTGGACAGTTACAACTTGTTGAATGGTTTTGACCAAAATGCTGATAGTGATATGGACAGTGAAGTCCAGGCTGAGGTGTTCTCAGTTGCAGATGAGAAACTTGTTGGGAACTTGTAGGGTACAGCCCCACAGGGTCGGTAGGTTTTTCTCCCCATGTGCAGAGACGAGAGATTGTAGAAATAAAGACACAAGACAAAGAGATAAAAGAAAAGACAGCTGGGCCCAGGGGACCACTACCACCAAGACACGGAGACCAGTAGTGGTCCCAAATGCCATGCTGCGCTGATATTTATTGGATACAAGACAAATGGGTAGGGTAAAGAGTGTGAGCCATCTCCAATGATAGGTAAGGTCACGTGGGTCACGTGTCCACTGGACAGGGGGCCCTTCCCTGCCTGGCAGCTGAGGCAGAGAGAGAGAGGGAGAGAGAGAGAGACAGCTTACACCATTATTTCTGCATATCAGAGACTTTTAGTACTTTCACTAATTTGCCACTGTTATCTAAAAGGCAGAGCCAGGTGTATAGGATGGAATATGAAAGCGGACTAGGAGCGTGACCACTGAAGCACAGCATCACAGGGAGATGGTTAGGCCTCCAGATAACTGCGGGCAGGCCCAACTGATGTCAGGCCCTCCACAAGAGGTGGAGGAGTAGAGTCTTCTCTAGACTCCCCCAGGGAAAGGGAGACTCCCTTTCCCGGTCTGCTAAGTAGCAGGTGTTTTTCCTTGACACTGATGCTACCGCTAGACCATGGTCCACTTGGCAATGGGTGTCTTCCCAGATGCTGGCATTACAGCTAGACCAAGGAGCCCTCTGGTGGCACTGTCCAGGCATAACAGAAGGCTCGCACTCTTGTCTTCTGGTCACTTCTCACTATGTCCCCTCAGCTCCTATCTCTGTATGACCTGGTTTTTCCTAGGTTATGATTATAGAGCAAGGATTATTATAATATTGGAATAAAGAGTAATTGCTATAAACTGATTAATGATATTCATATATAATCATATCTATGATCTATATCTAGTATAACTATTCTTATTTTAGATATTTTATTATACTAGAACAGCTCATGCCCTTGGTCTCTTGCCTCGGCACCTAGGTGGCTTGCCGCTCACAGAACTGGAATAAAGGTGCTCTTGCTATGCATTAGCAAAGAGACTGGCAACATTTTGCCCCTGCCCTAGAGATCTGTGAAACTTTGAACTTGAAAGAGATGATTAGATTTCTAAGGTATCTAAGGGTAAGATCTCTTAGATACCCTAAGGTATCTGGTAGAAGAAATTTCTAAGCAGCAAAGCATTCAGAGGTGACTTGAGTGCTCTTAAAAGCATTCAGTTTTATGCATTCACAAAGATATGGTTTGGAATTGGAACTTATGTTTAAAAGGGAAGCAGAACATAAATGTTTGGAGAATTTACAGCCTGATTATGCAATAGAAACGAAAAACCCATGTTCTGAGGAGAAATTCAACCTGGCTGCAGAAATGTGCATAAGTAACAAGGAGCCAAATGATAATCACCAAGACAATAGGGAAAATGTCTCCAGGGCATGTCAGAGACCTTTAGAGCAGCCCCTCCCATCACAGGTCCAGAGGCCTAGGAGGGAAAAATGGTTTCCTGGGCTGGGACTCCTGCTCTGTGCAGTCTCAAGAGATGGTGTCCTGTGTCCCAGCTGCTTCAGCTCCAGCTATGGCTAAAAGGGGCCAAGGTACTGCTCAGGCCATTGCTTCAGAGGGTGCAAGCCCTAAGCCTTCACAGCTTTCACATGGTGTTGAGCCTGTTCGTGCACAGAAGTCAAGAATTGAGCTTTTGGAACCTCTGCCTAGATTTTAGAGGATGTATGAAAATGCCTGAACATCTAGGTAGAAGTTTGTTGCAGGGGTGGAGCCATCATGGAGAACTTCTGCTAGGGCAGTGCAGAAGAGAAATGTGGGGATGGAGCCCCCACACAGAGTCCCTACTAGGGCACTGCCTAGTAGAGCTGTGAGAAAAGGGCCAGCATCCTCCAGACCTCAGAATTGTAGATCCACTGACAACTTGCACCATGCACCTGGAAAAGCCACAGATACTCAAAGCAGTCTATAAAAGCAACCAGGATGGGGGCTGTACCCTGCAAAGACACAGGGGTGGAGCTGCCCAAGGCCATGGGAGTCGACCTCTTGCACCAGTATGACCTGGATGTGACATGGAATCAAAGGAGATCATTTTGGAACTTTAAGGTTTAATGACTGCCCTATTGAATTTTGGACTCACATGGGTCCTGTAAGCCCCTTAGTTTTGGCCAACTTCTCCTGCTTGGAATGGGGATATTTAACCAATTCCTGTAACCACATTTTATCTTGGAAGGAACTAACTTGTATTTTATTTTACCTGCTCATAGGTGGAAGGGACTTGCCTTGTCTCAGATGAGACTTTAAACTTGGACTTTTGAGTTAATGCTGGAATGAGTTAAGACTTCGGGGGACTGTTGGGAAGGCATGATTGTGTTTTGAAATGTGAGGATATGAGATTTGGGAGGGGCTAGAGTGGAATTATATGGTTTGGCTGTGTCCCCACCCAAATCTCGTCTTGAATTTTAGTTCCCATAATCCGCACATATCATGGGAGGTACCCAGTGGGTAGTGATTGGATCATGGGGTGGTTTCCCCTGCTGTTCTCATGATAGTGAGTGAGTTCTCATGAGATGTGATGGTTTTATAAGCATCTGGCATTTCCTCTGCTTGCACTTCTCCCTGCTGCTACCTTGTGAAGAAGGTACCTTGCTTCCCCTTTGCCTTCCGCCATGATTGTAAGTTCCCTGAGGCCTTCCCAGCCAGGCAGAACTGTGAGTCAATTAAGCCTCTTTCCTTTATAAATTACCTAGTCTCGGGTATTTCTTCACAGCAGCGTGAGAATGGACTGATACACATGGGAACACTACCCACCAGGTTTAGAAGTAAAAAAAAGTGGTTATGACAGAGTTAAACTATGAGTTGAATCATATGAAATGGCCATTATGAGACCATTTTTTACGTACAATAACGGAAATTTAATTTGGCCCAACCTAATAGCAATAGCACTGGCACAAAAGCCTCTGTTCCAGAATTAACATACTGTTGAAAGAACCACCATTTGTTATGGTGCTCTATCAGACTTTCCTCAAGACTAGCTCAGGAATCTCTATAGTCACAGTCAATAACGAACCACAGAAAGAGGGTATAAGGGTCACATGTACACACATATACCAGAAAGCCAAATCAAGATGTGATGAGGCACAGACTTATCAAACCCAAGCGCAGAAAATTAAGCTGCATGCAGCACTACTGTAAGATCAAACAAATCCAATGTACCCCAGAGCTATTTTAGAACTATTGGAAAACACTTATCCAATTAACTTACAGCCTTCAGTGAAGTGAGAGTTTAGAAACTGGTTCACTTATTTACAATAATGCCAGGAAAAGCAGGCAAGAAATGTACTGTGTCTGTTTCTAATTTTAAGTAAGAATCCAGGTTTCTCACTCTGTACATTACTTAGAGAAACAGGTACATAGCATGGCATATGGAGGTTTCATCCTAGATCTTGGATTATTGTCAATTGTCTCTACTATACATTGAAAGGTTGCAGCTCTTCTTTTATAAATGGAGTGCAAAAGGCTCCACAAAGGACAATAAGGTATATTAGCCAGGGTCTAGCATTCCTCATTGCACTTTTTGAGAGGAACATGCCACCTTCTCGGGCTGTGTTCTCTGCTACTGAATCCCTATTTATCTTGAAGCCAAATCACAACTGTAACATGAGGTGGCATCATTTGCCTACACAGTATGAGGTTGTTTTCACTGCACACAGCTTTATCCTGAAGGTCGTTTCAAATTAGTGATTCGTTTCACTTTGCTTCTATCTGGTTTTAGCACATAAGTCATGATTAACAGGGAAATATCCTGCTAGTGAAAGGTAAAATTGCATGTTTATAAGAGCCAAACCTAATACATTGGCTACTAGCTCAAGTTATTAGCCTAGAGCTTTTCAAGGTATTGACATTAACAAATTGGTATCTCACACGTAATATTTTCTATGTGAAGTCTCATTACCAGGTTTGTTTCAATGTAGCTGTTTTCTTCACTCCTTCTAACCCTGGGGGGAATTTATACCCCATAGTTAATTACCTTCTTCATTTACTTTTATTTCAGAACTGCTTAACAAATAGATTTTTAAAAGTGGAAAAGGAGTATTTTTGAATTTACATAACACTTGTTAGTTTCTCTCAAGAAAATAATGCATATTTATATTCCATAATTTTAAAAGAGCTTTTAAATGTCTGCCAAAAGTAAAAGAAGTTATTTATAATCCACTTAATGGGTGATGTAAACAATTTTAAAGATGTATCTGAGACTAGTTGGTCACAGTGAGTTAGAGCAGTAATTGCCCACCTTTGAGGAGTTTCAGTACCCGATTGTTCTTGGTTTGGTTTTATATTTTCTGCCACCTCCACGCTCTCAGAAATGGCATTTGCACATATTCATTTTATAAGTCATCTAAGTCAGAAACTTAAAAAAAATCCCGAATTTCTTTTCCATTATCCAACCCTCTTTCCAGATTCAATCAAGTCACCAAATTCTGCTCATTCTCCCAATTAAATGTTTCTAATCTCTCCACATTGCTCCATCCTCACAGCTACTACCTTGGTTTAAGTCTTATTATCTGTCACCTGAACAACTACTAGGGCTCCCCAACTCATTTCCCTGCTTTCAGTTATTTTTGCAGTTCAAGCAGTCCTACACAGTATGACAGCATGATCTTTCTAAAACACAGATCTGTTTCTTTCTTTCCCATTAAAACCCTTCATTGGCTCTCCCTTGCCCACAGAATAAAACTCAATGCCCTTGATGTGATGTGTTAGACCCTCCATCTGGTGGTTCTTTTCCTCTTTCTCCAGTTTTATTTCCCCTGCCCTATCCCATACCCCCTAGTTTAAGTACCAGCCATGACCAAGAATACACACTATGCTAGTTCACACCTTTACACCATCAAACATTTTATTCTCTCTACAGAGAAATTTTCTCTGCCAAATTAAGTTTTTCCCCCTTCAGTGCCAGAACCAAACTGGGTAAGTACTGTGTTTCTCTGTTTGCATTTACTACACTGTACAATAATTTAGTTTCCATAGCTGCTTTCCTTTGCAGAATACAAGAAGGGTAAGGAGGTTTTCTTATTCATTTTACCTTTGCCAGAGTCTAGCCTGGTATCTGACCTAGGGTACGTGCTCAATGAGTGGACGGAGGGGGTGCCAAATGGAATTTGCTCAATTTTTTAAAAAATCAAATTAATGGACATGATTTTGCTGTAAGAATATTGGGAATTCCTTCAGACACATGAAGAAATTACAAAATGTTGTCCAATCTTCGATCGAACTGCTGTTGTTGTAGCCCTACCTCCCCTACCCCCCATGGGTCAGCTTCTTTCTGCTCAAAATACAGATAACCTACAATTTCTAACCACACAAATATTTCTGCAGATAATCACTAGGCACAATGTGTTACCCAGAAAGCAAAAAATACTTAAAATACACCTAACACAGGGACAGTAGCGGCCTCTTTATACATGACATGACATTTATTGATACAAACTTAGCATGTGAAAGGAGAAATGCCTACTCAAAATCAAAGAGTATAAGAAAACCTTTCTTTATAGCAAAACCAACTTACTTTCTAAAAATCATTATTCTTTGACCCATTCCAAAACAAAGTTTCTCCATAATTGGTTAAGTCATAGACCTGACAATAATGCATCCACTCTTTAAGCCAGAAAATAGGAGCGTTTTGCCTCAAAACATGATAAATAAAAATCCCAGGGCCTGAGCAACATTTTATTATTCACTCTTTTAAGATGTTCTACCAGACCAGATAAAATGAGTTTTTCCATTGAGAGTCTTAAAAACAAACTTTAAACTTAGGAATTCTGTGAATCCAATTCCTTTACAGAGCAAAACCATTTTATTTGTTGACTTTTCCTACAAGTGAAAGCACACAGCCTCTGTTTAGTTTAATTAAACAAGGATATAAATTGCCCTGAAGTGTTTGTTTTTCTTGCTCTTATAAATCAGACCACCAAGAAAGAATGCAAACGATATTGCCTGCCTGAGTGCATTCACTCATTCAGCAAATACCTACTGAAAGTCTTGCTAGGCCCTGAGGCTACTGAGATGAATAATTCACAGTTTTTTCCTTTAAGAGGTTTCCAGCTCAGTGGGGAATGTGACACCTAATCAGGTAATTGTAAAACCCTGTGGGAGATTAGTGATAGAGAGATGCACTGGGTTTGGTATAAGCCCAGAAGAGGACGATCTACACCACAGGTGGCTGAGCAGAAGGACAGACACTTATTTTGGACTTAACGGACCAAGAATAGCCTTGTTGGAAGTAAATTTGTAGTGAAATGCAAAGAGTGGGAAGATGAGGGAGTTTGCAGCTACAAATCTCAGTTCGTTCAACGGAGGAGGATTCTTGCTCATTTGCTGGGAGAGGAGTCAAAGACTGAGTAGAAGGAGCTCTTCTAAAAGTAGTAAAAGTGTGGAATTATTTTTGAGAGGAATAGGAAAGAGAGGCGAGTAAAGATGGAAATGATTGAAGGGTGATTCTGAGGGCTCAGTTAGGGAACTGAATGTCTAGATAACCCAGTCTGCAGGGTTATAGGGGAAAAAAAAAGGCAAATGGCAGCGCAGTTCCAGGTTGGCAATTTATAGACAATAATGCAGAAGGCGGCAAGAGGAAGAAAGAGGGCCAGCAAGAAATTAGTTCAGATGGCTAACCACAAGTTGAATAGGAAAGGAAAATTACCCAGAAGTGATGATAGCTAACGTGATCATACATCCCTGTTTGCTCAGTATCATCTTGGTATAATTATTACAGCATCCACTTTCACTTGCAAAATATTATCTTTTGGACAATAAATTATATGGTCCTCCTAATGGTGGCCTGAGAAAAGTAATAAAGGAGTGAATCTCTATGAGATCAAAGGGCTAGGGTGTTGTAACCAGAGTTGAATGAAGAAATTACAATTTAAGAAGGGAGGGGTCCTTGACAATGACAAGACAAAGGGTATGGTCCTGGGAGTGAGTGACTAAAATGGCATGGAGGTGACAGTTTTTGAAGTTCAGGTAGCCCAGGAACTATGGAGCTACCTGGTTGGATGAGTCATTTTCATGGCCATTGAAATGAGCATCTGGCACTTAGTAGATGTTCAGTAAATGCTGGATGATATTGCAGAGATGGAGTGGGAAGGGAGGATATGAATCAGTTCCCAGTATTTCAGACAATAGGAGAGTTAAACTAGAAGAGGAGAGACAAAAGTGAAAAGGGTTCAAGATGGCATAGGTATATGCCAAGATGTAATATAAAAATGTACTTTTAAAACAGGAAGAGTGGTGATCAGACAGCAGTCAGAAGTAGTTTATTGGATGTGGGAAAATAAGAACCTACAGTGACAGCTGCAGAAAGTGATGTCTTCAGGAGAGAGGAATGGTGAACACCACTGTGTGCGTGCGGGTTTTCATGCCATTCATCCACTGAAGGCAGCAAAGGTGCCATTAGGGGAGGGGGTATGGACTCTGTCTCAACTTGAGTAAACCCTTCTGAAGTCAAAAAAGGTCCAGAAACCAAATTCCTACCTTAACAAGTAGTTTGAGGGTACCAGGTAATTTCTCATTTTCACTTTTTATTTTTTCTGTCTTTTGTAATACTAACCTATACCTTAACCATTTATGCCGGACGTTGCAATTTTTTGAATTGCAGACACATGTGAAAAATCAGACCTTGGCGATGACCTTGAGCAGTAGAATATAAATAACTCCCACATGCTTAGCGTTCCAATAATAGAACACTAGGCATAAATGGATAGAGATGGTATAATAAAGATGATTCACTGTTTTAATTTTTCTGGTCTAAACTGTTCATTATGTTACTTTATGCTATTAACAATTACTCAAAAATCCACTTCCCATATATATCTTTTCTAAAAATTTTAATTGGCACAAAATAATTGTACATATGGAGGGAGTACAGTGTGATATTTCAATACATGCAATGTGTAATGATCAAATTAGGGTAATCAGCGTATTCGTCACCTCAAATATTTATTATTTGTATGGGGAACATTTGAAATCCTCTCTTCTTGCTGAAAATATACAGTAAATTATTTATAATTATAGTCATTCTACAGTGCTATGGAACACTAGAACTTATTTCTCCTATCTAGCTAAAATTTCTTTCTGTTAACTGACCTCTCCCTATTCCTCTACCTGCTTCCAGCCTCTAGTAACCATTATTCTACTCTCTACTTCTATGAGATCAACTTTTTTAGCTTCCACATATGAGTGAGAATATGTGATATTTGTCTTTCTATGCTTGTCTTATTTCACTCAACACAGTGTCCTACAGGCTCACCCATGTTGCTGACAGCATTTTTATATGACTTAATAGTATTCCATTGTGTATTTAAAGCACATTTTCATTATCCTTTTATGTTGATGAACCCTTAGGTTAATTTCATATCTTGATTATTGTGAATAGTGCTATGATAAATATGGGAGTGCAGAAATGTCTTTGACATACTGATTTCATTGCCTGGATAAATACTCAGTAGTATTTGTCATATGATATGACATACTAGATCATATGATAGTTCTGTTTTTAGTTTTTTGAGGATCCTCATACTGTTTTCCATAATGGCTGCACTAATTCACATTCCTACCAACAGTGTATAAGAGTTCTTCTTCCAGCTGGGCGCGGTGGCTCACCCCTGTAATCCCAGCACTTTGGGAGGCCGAGACAGGCGGATCACGAGGTCAGGAGATCGAGACCATCCTGGCTAATACGGTGAAATCCCGTCTCTACTAAAAATACAAAAAATTAGCCAGGCGTGGTGTCGGGCGCCTGTAGTCCCAGCTACTCGGGAGGCTGAGGCAGGAGAATGGCATGAACCTGGGAGACGGAGCTTGCAGTGAGCCGAGATCGCGCCACTGCACTCCAGCCTGGGCGACAGAGCGAGACTCCGTCTCAAAAAAAGAGTTTTTCCTTCACATCATTGACAGAATTATTTTTTGGTTTTTAATTTTAAAAAACTTGAATTTTTTTTATTTTTAATTTTTGTGGGTACATAGTAGGTGTATATATATTTATGGAGTACACGAGATATTTTGCTACAGGCATGCAATGTGTAATAATCATAACATGGAAAATTGGGTATCCATCCCCTCAAGCATTTATCCTTTGTTACAAACAATCCAATTATACTGTTTTGGTTATTTTAAAATGTACAATTAAATTGTTATTGACTATACTCCTGCTGTTGTGCTATCAAATACTATTGATAGCACTCTTATTCACTCTTGTAACTACTTTTTTGTAGCCATTAACCATCCTCCCCTTCCCCTAACACCAACTCCCAACTACTCTTCCCAGTCTCTGGTAACCACCCTTTATTCTCTATCTCCATGAATTCAATTGTTTTGATTGCTGGATTACACAAATAAGTGAGAACATGCTATGTTTGTCTTTCTGTGCCTGGCTTCCATCCATGCTGTTGCAAATGGTAGTCTCATTCTTTTTTATAGCTCAATAGTACTCTATTGTGTATAAATATCATATTTTCTTTATCCATTCCTCTGTTGATGGACATGTAGGTTACTTCCAAATCTTGACTATTGTGAATAGTGCTGCAACAAACATGGGAGTGCAGCTGTCACTTCAATATACTGATTTCCTTTCTTTTGAGTATTTACCCAGCAGTGAGATTGCTGAATTGTATGGTAGCTCTAATTTTAGTTTTCTGAGGAACCTCCAAACTGTTCTCTGTAGTGGTTGTACCAATTTATATTCTTACCAACAGTGTATGAGGATTCTCTTTTATCCACATCCTTATTAGCATTTGTTACTGCTTGACTCTTGGATAATAGCCATTTTAACCGGACTGAGATGATATCTTGTACTTTTGATTTGCATTTCTCTGATGATCAATAATGTTGAGCACTTTGTCATATGCCTGTTTGCCATTTGCATGTCTTCTTTTGAGAAATATCTATTCAAATCTTTTGCCCATTTTTAAACTGGATTATTAGATTTTTTCCTATAGAGTTGTTTGAGCTCCTTATATATTCTTGTTGTTAATCCCTAGTCATGAGTCATTTGCAAATATTTTCTCCCATTTTGTGGGTTGTCTCTTCACTTTGTTGATTGTTTCCTTTGCTGTACAGAAGCTTTTTAATGTGGTGTGATCCCATTTGTCTATTTTTGCTTTGGTTGACTGCTCTTGTGGGGTATTACTTGGGAAACTTTTGCCCAATATCTTGAAGAACTTCCCTAAAATTTTCTTGTAGTTATTTCATAGTTTAAGGACTTAGATTTAAGTCTATAATCCATTTTGATAAGATTTTTGTATAAGGCAAGAGATAGGGGCCAAGTTTCATTCTTAGGCATGTGGATATCTAGTTTTCTCAGCAGCATTGATTGAAAATACTGTCTTTCCCCAGTGTATGTTCTTGGCACTTTTGTCAAAAATGAGTTCACTGTAGATGTGTGGCTCTGTTTCTGGCTTCTCTATTCCACTTCATTGGTTTGTGTGTCTGTTTTTATGCCAGTACCATGCTGTTTTGGTTTCTATATCTCTGTAGTGTAATTTGAAGTCAGGTAATGGGATTCCTCCAGTTTTGTTATCTTTGGCTATTATGGGTCCTTTGTGATTCCATATGAATTTTAGGATTGTTTTTCCATTTCTGTGAAGACTGTCCTTGGTATTTTGATAGAGACTGCATTGAATCTGTAGATTGCTTTGGGTAGTATGGACATTTTAACAATATTGATTCTTTCAATCCATGAACATGGAATATCTCTCCATTTTTTGGTGTCCTCTTCAATTTCTTTGACCAGTGTTTTATAGTTCTCATTTTAGAGAACTTTCACTTTTTTGGTTAAGTTAATTCTTAGGTATTTAATTCTATTTGTGGCTATTTTTCCTGGGATTTTTTTTTTCATATTGTTGACTGTTGGCATAAAGAAATGCTACTGATTTTCGTATGTTAACTTTGTATCATGCAACTTTACTCAATTTATTGATCAGTTCTAATAGTTTTTTGGTGGAATCTTTATATTTTTCCAAATATAAGATGGTATCATCTGCAAACAATGATAATTTGGCTCCTTTCTTTCCAATTTGGATACCCTTTATTTTTTTCTCTTGTCTAATTGCCCTAGCTAGGACTTCCAATACTATGTTGAATAACAGTGGTGACAGTAGGCATCCTTGTGCTCCAGATCTAAGAGGAAAGGCTTTCAGTTTTTCCACATTCAGTACAATAATAGCTGTGAGCCTGTCATACATGGTTTTTATTATGTTGTGGTATGTTCCTTCTATACCCAGTTTTTTGAGGGTTTTTATTATGAAGATATGTTAAACTTTTTCAAATGCTTTATCAGCAACGGTTGAAATGATCATATGGTTTTTATCCTTCATTCTGTTGATATGATGTATCACATTGTTTGAGTTGCATATCAAATCAATGATATGCAAATATCATTGAACCTTCCTTGCATCCCTGGGATAAATCCCACTTGATCATGATGAATAATTTTTATAATGTATTGTTGAATTTGGTTTGCTAGTTTTTTTCTGATAATTTTTGCATCACTATTCATAATATAGGTTGGCCTGCAGTTTTCTTTTTTTAATGTGTCTTTGTCTGATTTTGTTTTCAGGGTACTACTGGCCTCATAGAGTGAGTTTGGAGTATTCCTTCCTCCTCTATTTTTCAGAACTGTTTGAGTAGGATTAATATTAGTTCTTTCTTAAACAATTGTTAGAATTCAGCAGTGGAGCCATTGGGTTCCAGGCTTTTCTTTACTGGGAGATGTTTTATTATGGCATTGATCTCATTACTTGTTATTGGTATAAGGTTCTGGATTTCTTCCTGGGTCAATCTTGGTAGGTTGTATGTATCTAGGAATTTGCCCATTACTTCTAGACTGTGATGGCTAATACTGAGTGTCAGCTTGATTGGATTGAAGGAGGCAAAGTATTGATCTTGGGTGTGTCTGTGAGAGTGTTGCCAAAGGAGATGAGCATTTGAGTCAGTAGGCTGGGAAAGACAGACCCATTGTTAATCTGGATGGGTACCATCTAATCAGCTGCCAGCATGGCTAGAATATAAAGCAGGGAGAAAAATGTGAAAAGACTAGACTAGTCCAGCCTCCCAGGCTACATCTTTCTCTCATGCTGGATGCTTCCTGTCCTCAAACATTGGACTTCAAGTTCTTCAGTTTTGGGATTTGGACTGGCTCTTCTTTCTCCTCAACTTGTAGACAGCCTATTGTGTGACCGTGTGATTGTGTGAGTTAATAAACTCCTCATATATATATATATGAGTTAATAAACTCCTCATATATATATATCTCTCCCATTAGTTCTGACCATCTAGAGAACCATGAGTAATACAAATTTTGGTACCAGGAGTGGCTCCAGAGGAACAGAATATTAAGGATGGAGTTCTTTCACTGGTTTTGGGGTTTTTGGCATTGGTTGCTTAATATGATTAGAACCAAAAGTGCTAAGGTCTCTCCTTTAATAGTATGGAGAACACTGATACTGCTTGGCATGAACTGTTTAGAGAGTTATGCAAAATAAATGCATTTGACACTCCTGATTTATTGCTCATGAGAGGCAAGGAATTTAGTGACTCTGTACATAATACCTTTGACCATATGTAGAGAAGCAAGGAACATAATGAAGTTGGTTGGTTGCTCCTAAGTTCAGTGGACAAAGTGATGGAAGAAAATGATGAACTCAGGGATTTTAACTCCCATCTTCAGAAACAGATACTGACCCTCAAATCTGCTAATATCACCTTGAGTGAGAGTCTTATCTCCTGTAGAGAAAGAGCTGAAATTGTGGAAAAACACACACAAGCTCTTATCATGTGAGTGGCAAACCTGCCATGAAAAGTACATGCACAGCATCACAAGGTGTCTACCGTTAAAGTGAGGAAAATTGGAAAAGAATGGATGAAAAGACTGGAAAAGAATGGGACTCTGCAACTTGGAATGGGGACATGTGGGAGGACCCTGATGAAGTGGGGGACACTGAGTTTATAAACTCTGATGAACCTTTTTTGCCAGAAGAAACAGCTTCCCCATCCCCAGTAGTGGCAACATTGCCTCCCCAACCCATGCTGCCATCAGCCTTTCCACCTTTATCTGAGGAGATAAACCCTGTGTCTCCTGAGGCAACAGTGATGGCCTCCCCTGAGGCAGTTGCCAGGCAAGATAATGTTGATTCTCATTATCTTGCCTGTGATGGCCACCCCCAACACTCCTGTTTGCTTCCAGATCTATAACTAGATTAAAGTCCTTGTGGGCCTCCAGTGGTGAGGTTGAGAGTGTGACCCATGAGGAGGTACACTACACTCAAAAAGAACTGCTTGAGTTTTCTAATTTATATATGCAGCAATCTGGAGAGCAGGGATGGGAATGGATATTAAGGGTGTGGAATAACGGTGGAAGGAACATAGAGTTGGATCAGGCCAAATTTATTGATTCGGTCCCATTAAGTAGGGACTCTGCATTTAATGTTGCAGCTCAGGGAGTTAAAAAAAGGTTCTAATCATTTATTTGGTTAGCTGAAATATGGATTAAGAGATGGCCCACTGTGAGTGAGCTGGAAATGACTTATTTCCCTTGGTTTAATGTACAGGAAAAGGATCAAAAGGCTTAGGGAGATTAGAATGGTGGAGTGGATTAGTCACTTTAGACCTACTCATCCCAGCTGGGAGAGTCCAGAAGATGTACCCTTGACCAATGCCTTGCAAAATAGATTTGTGAGGCAGTACCTGCATCTTTGAAGAGCCCTGTAATTGCTCTTCTCTGTATGTTAGATCCAACAGTGGGAGCTGCAGTCACTCAACTACAAAATTTAACTGCAATGGGAGTAATTGGATCCCACGGTGCCAGGGGCCAAGTAGTGGCACTCAACCGTCAAAGGCAAGGTAGGCGTAGCTACCATAATGGACAGCAGAGGCAAAGTGGCAATCAGAATAATCTGACTTCTGTAGAGCTCTGGCATTGGCTAATTAATCACGGTGTTCCTAGAAGTGAAATTGATAGGAAGCCTACTGCATTCCTCCTTAATTTATATAAGCAGAAAACTGCTAGGTTGAATGGACAAAAGACAGATTTGAATTATACAAACAGAGAATCATGGACCCTCAATCAATTTCCAGATTTGAGCCAGTTTACAGACTCAGAACACCTTGAAGGAAGGGGAAGGCTGGGTTCCCTTGAGGAAGGACCCCACTATACTTCTGACAATTTATACTGTTCATCTTTCTCCTGTCCTTTCCCAAGGAGACCTCCAACCTTTTACCAGGGTAACTGTGCACTGGGGAAAAGGGAAATGCAGACATTTTGGGGACTACTGGACACTGGCTCTGAGCTGACATTGATTCCAGGGGACCCAAAACATCACTGTGGCCCTCCAGTTAAAGTAGGGGCTTATGGAGGTCAGGTAATTCATGGAGTTTTAGCTCAGGTCCAAATTACAGTGGGTCCCCAGACTCATCCTGTGGTTATTTCCCCAGTGCCAGAATGCTAATTGGCATAGACATACTTAGGAGCTGGCAGAACCCCCACATTGGCTCCCTGACTGGTATTATGGTGGGAAAGGCCAAATGGAAACAATTAGAGCTGCCTCTACCTAGAAAAATAGTAAATCAAAAACAATATTGTATCCCTGGAGGGACTGTGGAGATTAGTGCCACCATCAAGGACTTGAAAGATGCAGGGGTGGTGATTTTCACCACATCCCTGTTCAACTCTCCCATTTGGCCTGTGCAGAAGACAGATGGATCTTGGAGAATGACAGTGGGTTATCATAGGCTTAACCAAGTGGTGACTCCAATTGCAGCTGCTGTACCAGATGTGGTTTCATGCTTGAGCAAATTAACACATCTTCTGGTATCTGGTATGCAGCCATTGACGTGGCAAATGCCTTTTTCTCCATTCCTGTCCATAAGGCCCACCGGAAGTCCGGAAGTAATGTGCCTTTTGCTGGCAAGGCCAGCAATATACCTTTACTATCCTACCTCAGGGGTATATCAACTCTCCATCTTTGGGTCATAATCTTATTCGGAGAGATATTGATTCCTTTTTGCTTCCACAAGATATCACACTGGTCCATTACATTGATGACATTATGCTGATTGGATCTAGTGAGCAAGAAGTAGCAAACACACTGACCTTATTGGTGAGACATTTGTGTGCCAGAGGATGGGAAATAAAACCAACTAAAATTCAGGGATCTTCTACCTCAGTAAAATTTCTAGGGGTCAAGAGGTGTGGGGCCTGTCGAGATATTTCTTCTAAAGGATAAGTTGTTGCATTTGGCCCCTTCTACAACCAAAAAAGAGGCACAATGCTTAGTGGGCCTATTTGGATTTTGGAGGCAACACATTCCTCATCTGAGTGTGATACTCTGGCCCATTTATCAAGTGACCTGAAAGGCTGCAAGTTTTGAGTGGGGTACAGAACAGGAGAAGGCTCTGCAACAGGTCCAGTCTGCTGTCCAAGCTGCTCTGCCACTTGGGCCATATGACCCAGCAGATCCAATGGTGCTTGAGGTTTCAGTGGCAGATAGGGATGCTTTTTGGAGCCTTTGGCAGGCTCCCATAGGTGAATCACAGTGGAGGCCTCTAGGATTTTGGAGCAAGGCCCTGCCATCTTTTGCAGATAACTAATCTCCTTTTGAGAGACAGCTGTTGGCCTGTTACTGGGTTTTGGTGGAAACCGAACGTTTGACTATGGGTCATTAAGTCACCATGTGAACTGAACTGCCTATCATGAACTGAGTCTTTTCTGACCCATCAAGCCATAAAGTGGATCATGCACAGCAGCGTTTCATCATCAAATTGAAGTGGTATATATGTGATTGGGCTCAAGCAGGTCCTGAAGGCATAAGTCGGTTACATGAGGAAGTAGTTCAAATGCCCATGGTCTCCACTCCTGCCATCCTGCATTCTCTCTCCCAGCCTGCACCAGTGGCCTCATGGGGAGTTCCCTATGGTCAGCTGACAGAGGAAGAGAAGACTAGGGCTTGGTTCACAGATGGTTCTGCACGATGTGCAGGCACCACTTGGAAGTAGACAGCTGCAGCACTACAGCCCCTTTTTAGGACATCCCTGAAGGACAGCGATGAAAGGAAATCTTCCCAGTGGGCAGAACTTTGAGCAGTGCACCTGGTTGTGCACTTTTCATGGAAGGAGAAATGGCCAGATATGTGATTATATAATAAGTCATGGGCTGTAGCCAATGGTTTGGCTTGATGGTCAGTGACTTGGAAGAAGCATGATTGGAAAATCAATGACAAAGAAATCTGGGGAAGAGATAAGTGGATGGACCTCTTTGTGGTGTGGTAAAAAACTGTGAGGATACTTGGATCCCAAGTGAGTGCTCACCAATGGGTGACCCCAGCAGAGGAGGATTTTAATAATCAAGTGGAAAGCATGACCATTCTGTGGACACCTCTCAGCCTCTTTACCCAGCCACCCCTCATCACCCAATGGGCCCATGAACAAAGTGGCCATGGTGGCAGGGATGAAGGTTGCACATGGGCTCAGCAACATGGACTTCCACTCACCAAGGCTGACCTGGCTATGGTCACTGCTGAGTGCCAAATTTGCCAGCAGTAGAGACCAACACTGAGCCCTCGATATGGCACCATTCCTCGGGGTGATCAGACAGCTACCTCGTGGCAGGTTGATTATACTGGACATCTTCCAACATGGAAAGGGTAGAGGTTTGTCCCCATTGGAATAAACACTTACTCCAGATACGGGTTTGCCTATCCTGCATGCAATGCTTCTGCCAAGACTACCATCCATAGACTCATGGAATGCCTTATCCGCCATTATGGTATTCCACACAGCATTGTTTCTGCCCAGGCACTCACTTTACAGCAAAAGAAGTGTGGCAGTCGGCTCATGCTCATGGAACTCACTGGTCTTATCATGTTGCCCATCATCCTGAAGCAGCTGGATTAATAGAACAGTGGAATGATCTTTTGAAGTCACACTAACAATGCCAACTAGGTGACAATACTTTGCAGGGCTGGGGCGAAGTTCTCCAGAAGGCCATGTATGCTCTGAATCAGCGTCCAATATATGGTACTGTTTCTGTCATAGCCAGGATTCACAGGTTCAGGAATCAAGGGGTGGAAGTGCAAGTGGCATGACTCACCATCACCTCTAGTGATTCACTAGCAAAATTTTTGCTTCCTGTTTTCACAACATTAAGTTCTGCTGGCCTAGATGTCTTACTTCCAGAGGGAGGAACACTGCCTCCAGGAGACACAACAATGATTCCATTAAACTAGAAGTTAAGATTGCCACCTGGATACTTTGGGATCCTCTTACCTTTAAGTCAACAGGTTAAGAAGGGAGTTACAGTGTTGGCTGGGGTGACTGACCCAGACTATCAAGACTAAATCAGTCTACTACTCCACAACAGAGGTAAGGAAGAGTATGCACGGAATTCAGGAGATCCATTAGGGCATCTCTTAGTATTACCATGCCCTGGGATTAAGGTCAATTGGAAACTATAATAGCCCAACCCAGGCAGGACTACAAATGACCCAGACCCTTCAGGAATGAAGATTTGGGTCACTCTACCAGAAAAAAAAAAACAGACTTGCTGAGGTGCTTGATGAAGGCAAAGGGAATACAGAATGGGTAGTAGAAGAAGGTAGTCATCAATACCAGCTACGACCACATGACCAGCTGCAGAAACAAGGACTGTAATTGTCATTAATACTTCCTCCTTCTTTGGTTAAAAACATGTTTGTGCATATATACACTTGTACTAATATATTTTATTTCCTTTTCCTTTATCACATGACGTAAGATTTATTGACTTCATATCAGCATTTAAGTATTGTTAACTTTATGTAATAGTATTTGGGTTGGTGATTAGTGTGTTTCTGGTTATACAAAGGATAGCTATATTATTTTAGGTGTGATTGTGACCTTATTATTGTCTTTATTCGATGATTATGTATGATCTCAGGAGATGTGTATGGGTTCAAGTTGACAAGGGGTGGACCTGTGATGGTTAATACTGAGTGTCAACTTGATTGGACTGAAGGATGCAAATTATTCATCTTGGGTTTGTCTGTGATGGTGTTGCCAAAGGAAGTTAGCATTTGAATTAGTGGGCTGGGAAAGGCAGGCCCACCCTTAATCTGGGTGGGCAGCATCTAATCAGCTGCCAGCACAGCTAGAATATAAAGCAGGTAGAAAAACACAAAAAGGCTAGACTGGCCTAGCTTCCCAGCCTACATCTTTCTCCTGTGCTGGATGCTTCCTGCCCTCAAACATCGGACTCCAAGTTCTTCAGTTTGGGGACTTGGACTGGCTCTCCTTGCTGCTCAGCTTGCAGATGGCCTATTGTGGGACCTTGTGATCGTGTGAGTTAATACTTAATAAACTCCTATATATATATATGTATTCTATTAGTTATGTCCCTCTAGAGAACCCTAATACATAGACTTTCCAATTTATTGGTATATAGTAGCCACTAATGATCTTTTGAATTTCTGTGGTATGAGTTGTAATGTCTCCTTTTTCATCTCTGATTTTATTTGGATATTCTCTATTTTTTGTTAGTCTGGCTAAAGTTTTGTCAATTTTATCTTTTCAAAAAAACAGTTTATGTTTTGTTGATCTTTTATGTTTTCTTCATTTCAAATTCACTTATTTTTGCTCTGATTTTTATTTCTTCTACTAATTTTGGGTTCAGTTTACTCTTGTTTTTCTAGTTCAGATGCATCATTAGGTTATTTTTAGCTTTTTTTTTTTTCTTTTTTAACATAGGCACTTATAGCTATACACTTTCCTCCTAGTACTGCTTTCACTGTGTCCCATAGGTTTTGGTATGTGGTGTTTCCATTATCATTTGTTTCAACACAATTTCCAATTTCTTCCTTAATTTCTTCATTTACCCACTGGTCATTCAGGAGAACATTAATTTCTATGCGTTTTTATAGTTTGCAAAATCTTGTTATTGATTTCTATTTTTATTCCATTGTGGTCAGAGAAGATGCTTGATACTATTTCATTTTTCTGAATGTTTTAAGACTTGTTTAATGACCTAACATGTGGTCTATCCTTGAGAATGAACCATGTGCTGAGGAGGAAATCATGTATTGTGCAGCCATTGGATGAAATGTTCTGTAAATATCTATTAGTTCCATTTGTTCCACAGTGAAGATTAAGTCCAATGTTTCTTGGTTGATTTTCTGTATGGGAGATCTGTTCAGTGCTGAAGGTGAGGTGTTGAAATCTCCAGATATTATTGTATTGGGATTTATCTCTCTCTTCAGCTCTAATAATATTTGCTCAATTTATCTGGGTGCTCCAGTATTGGGTGCATATATATTTATAAGCATTATTTCCCCTTGCTAAGTTGACCCCTTTATCATTATATAATGACCTTTTTTGTCTCTTCTTACAGTTTTTGTCTTGAGATATATTTTGTCTTAAATAAGTATAACTACTCCTGCTCTTTTTTGGTTTCCACTGGCATGGAATATCTTTTTCATCCCTTTATTTTCAGTCTGTGTGTATCTTTATATGTGAATTGTGTTTCTTGTAGGCAACAAAGCATTAGTTCTTGTTTTTTCATACATTCAGCCACTCTATGTCTTTTGATTATACTATTTTGTTTTACTGCATGCTTACTGTTACCAGGGAGTTTTGTACCTTCCATTGATTTTTCTTCTTTTTTCTTTTTTTTTTTTTTTTGAGATGGAGTCTCACTCTGTCACTCAGGCTGGAGTGCAATGGCACGATCTCGGCTCACTGCAACCTTCACTTCCCAGGTTCAAGTGATTCTCCTGCCTCAGCCTCCCAAGTAGCTGGAATTACAGGGGTAATTCCACTACACCCAACTAATTTTTATATTTTTAGGAGAGACAGGATTTCAACAAGTTGGCCAGGCTAGTCTCAGGGGGAAGTCTCAAATGCCTGACCTCAAGTGATCTGCCCTCCTTGGCCTCCCAAAGTGCTGGGATTACATGCATGAGCCACCACACCTGGCCCCTTCCATTGATTTCTTATTGTTCATCTACATCCTTTTCTTTCAGATTCAAGAACTCCCTTTAGCATTTCTTTTAGGAAAGGTCTGGTGTTGATAAAATCCCTCAGCTTTTGTTTGTCTGAGGTTTTTATTTCTCCTTCATGCTTAAAGAATATTTTCACCAGATACATTATTCTAGGGTAAAAGTTTTTTCCTTCAGCACTTTAAATATGTAATGCCACTCTCTCCTGGCCTATAAGGTTTCCACTGAAAAGTCTGCTGCCAGACATTTTTGAACTCCATTGCATGTTGTTTCTTCTCTCTTGCTGTTTTTAGGATCCTTTCTTTATCCTCAGCCTTTAGGAGTTTAATTATTAAATGTCTTGAGGTAGTCTTCTATGGGCTAAACCTGCTTGGTGTTCTATAACCTTCTTGTACTTGAACATCAATATCTTCCTCTTAATTTGGGAATTTCTCTGGTATTATCCCCACTGTGGCTGAGCTTGTATTTGGAGTACAAGACAAAGTCCACTTTACTTTACTCTCTGCTTTTCTCAAACAGAAGGGAAGAGTCTTTTACCATAGCCACAAGAGCTGGAAATGTGCTGGATAACCCCTGGAGCCAGCATGTCTCAGAGCCCAAGGCCTGTGTCATACTCCTGGGGTATTGCTGTTAGCTATTCAGGAACCAAGGGCTCTTTAGTTAGCAGGTGATGAATCCTGCCAAGACTGAGTCCTTCCCTTCAAGGCAGTGGGTTGCCAGTTAGCCCAGGATGTATCTAGAAATGTCCAGGAGCTAGGGCTTGGGATGGGGGCCTCATGACTCTGCTCAGTGCCTTATTCTCCTGTAGCTGAGCTGGTATCCAAGGGGCAAGACAAAGTCCTCTTTACTCTTCATTCTCCTTAAGGAGAGCTGCACTGCCTGGGACTGGGGGAGGGATGCACAAGCACTCCCTTAGCCATGCCAGCTGCTGTCTCCCTAGGTCACTTGCTATGCTAGTTCACTGACTCTAAGCCCAGCCTAGCACTAGCAGTTGCCTAGGAATTTCAGTCCTGTGTCCTAGACAGCCTTTCAAGTTTACCTGGGACCCCAGAGCACTTCAGACCACAGTGGTAAGTCTTGCCAAGAAACTCAAGTCCCAGCTACTGAAACGGGTGATTCTCCTCTCACTAGAGCTGGTCAAAATGTTCCCTTCATACACAGGCACTGCCTGAGCTCAGCACAGCTTTATTCTCTGCTGTAACAGAGCAGCACTGTGTTCAACGTAAAGTTCCCCAGTTCCTGTGCCCTCCCTCCCCATGGGGCACAGATGGTCTCTCTGCACTGCATGGTGGCTGCTGGGGTACGGGGAAGGGGTAGTGCTGGTGATTCAAGACTGTCTCTTTTGCTCTCCTCAATGCCTCTTTTGGCAATATGAAGTAAAAACCAGGTACTGTTATTGCTCATCTGATTTTTGTTTTTTGTGAAAGTACTTTTTTTTGTGTGCAGATAGTTGTTAAAATTTGGTGTTCCCGCAGGGGACAGGAAGTATGTAGGCTTCTATTCCACCATCTTTCTCCATCTTCTCATTTTTTGTCTTTCTGATAGCCATTCTAACTGGGGTGAGATGATACCTCATTGTGGTTTTGATTTGCACTTCCCTGATGATCAGCGATGTTGAACTTTTTTTTTTTCACATACTTCCTAGCCATTTGTAGATCTTCTTTTGAAAATTATTGATTTAGATGTTTATCTCACTGGCTGTCTACTATGTTGTCATGAGTTTTCTTTGGGTCAATCCTAGTCTAAATATCAAACAAGATAATAGAAAGATTGTAATTGAGGTCACCAATTGTGTAGAAATAAGAAAGGTGACTTTTATTTTGGCTTGTTCTTATGAGGAACTCTTGTGTGAATAATCTAAACTTAATAAAAATATCACTGTCTGAGCTAGGGGCATCCATGAAAAATGGTAGCAATACAGTGTGCATTATTTTATTTCTCCCTGTTTCATTATTTAGATCCACATGCTTCTGCAGCAACAGGTACCTATATTTATCTCATAAGTCTGTCAAGGAAGCACTGGAGCTGCAACTATGGGTTCAGCTAACAGATACAAAGAAGAGACCAGTTTCCTTTTAAAAGGATTTTAAATTTCAGATCAAAATGTCATATTACATGGTGAAAGATACACGGCTTCTCAGAATGCGCCCTGTGTTAGGGGCAGTGGTAGCAGTTATAGGTGCAATTGCCAAGGGAGAATATTATATTTAAGTTAAAGTAACAGTGGGAAATACCTCTTAGGAAGGAGACATTTTATCTCTTAGATTCCTAGAAAAGGGGACCTTGACAAGACAAAAGGGATCATTTGATAAAACCTCATCTTATTGAGGAAAGGATGACAACCTAGAGTTTTTTTATTTACTCAAAAACCCACAGCAGAGCCCCGATGCGACCCTGAAAACAAGACACACTAAAGGTGGGGTCAGTGTCTCTACTTCCCCAGAATCTTCTTTAATAAGTGGGTACCAAGTTGTGCCTTCATGTTTGAAAATAATATGCAGCAGGAGTTTACACTTAACACTACATGATTTTGACGAACACCTGCCATTATTGATCCCCAAACATTATTTTCTAAAATTCTCTGATTGCTTTTGTGGAATCACCTCTCTCCTACTGAGAGGGTTCTTCATGGGAGGGTCATCCAGACACCTGCCCTTTCCACTGTGGAAGCTAAAGCAGACTGGAGTTTCTTTTGCCAGAGCCTTTTTCTTTCATTCTACAGCATCCAGTGGCAGACATATGGTTGTCTTCACTGGTTCGAGCAGCAGATCCAGGCAAGATTGTCAGGTAGTCAGTTCCTACTCCTGAGACTTTGTACCTGTCTCTCCTAAGTCTTTTTTGAGCACTGCCTTTAATCTGAGAATCTTCCTGCATCTTTGCAATAAATCTCTTTTATTTTAAATTAAAGTCAGAGTTGATTTCTGTTCCTTACAACCTGAAACCTTTTGGAGGAAAAGAATTCAGAAAGAAGTCCAAGGGACAGTGAGATTATAACTTATTCTGAAACTAGACACATTAAAGGTAGTCCTTTAATTAAACATCTCTGCTTGTGGCAAAAGCATAGAAAAGCTACAAGTCTGCAGATATTTGGGTATAAGCAAGTGATGAAGTTTTGATGTCATGCCAGCATTATTGTGGGGGTTAATATCATTGAACCTAGAGCTTTTTAGAATAAAGCTTCAATTCCAAGATAAAATTTAAGATGAGTTAGGAGGAAGTAATACACATAGTCTGGCTAAGCCAAGGTTAGGTCAAAATTTAAGAGGTAACAGTAAGATCAACATGAAAGGTCTCATATTTATATTTTAAAGTTTTCTCTATATTTACTTTAACTCAGTGTTAGGTAGTTTCATAATATTAAATTTTTCTGTTTTGAGCTTTATTTTTTGAAAAATAACAGAGTGAACAAAATGGTTAAATGGAGAAGAAAAATCTATCTCAGACTGTAACTTAGTCTGGACTATGCCCATGACTGAAGCATGATTGCCTCTTCTAATTACAGGTTTTATTTCTTTGAATAAACCCTTTCAAAGACTGAAATTACAAACTAAAGTATAAAAACAAGCACAGTAAAGTTATAATGTGTATGCAAACTAGAAAAAAATGCATCTTATGTAACAGGAAAAGCTTTTTAGTTCCAAAATGCTGTAGGAGCGAAAGTTTGGTTGATGGTAATTAAGACAAGCTAAATGTTCAATCATATTGCTCTATATGTCAATTTATCATCATAAGATTTATAAATCAATATGTTGAGCCAACAACTCTTTGCAACCAGAAGTTGAGCCCTTCAATTGTAGTAACTGGGCAGATGGCACTACAAATAGAGTTAAAGAGCTTTAGTTGAAGCAACAGGCAGGACCTGCTGTGAAAGATTCTACAAGGAGGGATGAGGAAAACTCAGACAGAGCTAAACTGAGTTATGGGAATGCAATAAGAAATCTTATTATAGTTGGAAGGAAGATCTATCCACAAAAAGAGTCATCCAGAATATCATACATCAAACTGTTCATACAAGCAGATAGAAGCCAACATGAATTTCTAACACTTTGAAACCATTTTCAAAGACTGCATGCAAAATAAAAGACTTGACTTCAAAATTCACACTGCCTTTTGAAAACAAACCATCTGTTGTTTATGTAAAAAGTGCTAAAGTTTTTGAAGAAAAGGATATGAATTGAGCTTCAGAATTAAAGGTGACAGGAAGGGCAGTGATTCATGTATAAATGTGTAAATATGAAAAAAAAAACCAGCCTCCAGATTCCTAGAACACAGATAATTTATCACCAGAAATTGCTAACATGAGGAGCTGTGCTGCTTTGCCTTTGCTACTGTTTAGCTTGGGCACTGGTCCAACTGCCATATTATAGGTTTGTGTAGGCAATGTCAGAAACACTAGCTCTTCGGCCTACTGATTTGGAAAGTATGTACTTTGAAAATGAAAGTTTCATATTCATAAGTCAGGACAGAAATTCGACTACGGATTTTTTCCTTTTATCTCTTGCTGCCTTGTCTAAGAATGGATTTTTAAAGATACATGTCTGCTACAAGGAGAGTCAATTTTCTTTAAAAAAAAAAAAAAATCCCAGCAAACCAAAAACTGGCCATACTTCTAAAATCAGCTTATATACACAAAGTTAAGTAGAAAGATATTTAATCAACCAATAAATTTAGATATATCCAGAAAAAGCTTTTTTTTTCAGCTTAGAAGACACAGAGGAAACAAGATTTACTGTAAAATGTATATGTTAATTGAAAAAAAAGGCATCTTATAATTTCAAGAGTGACATGTATTGAAAAGCATTGGTACTTTTTCCACTGATGTATGGATAGCATTAAAGAAAAATATTTTATGTTAAAATGCAAAACCTGAATTTCAAACATTTTTATTATGGAAAATTTCAAACCTAAGCAAAAGTACAGAGTACTTTTGCTTCCAAGTGCCCTTCAACCAGGTTTAGTGATTATTAATTCATGGCCTAGGCATGTTATAGCCTAGGAATGTGGACAGCAAGCTCAATGTGTTATAAAGGATAATGCTTGCCATTTAGTTTCCAAAAGAACTGTTTAGCTTTACTGTATTCCATGGCTTCCATATGTATTTTATTTATAAATCTAGCTACTATTTGTAAAATATGAAAATGTTTTTGCTATTTTTAGAATGAAAAAACAGAGATCTTAGTACATATCATCTATTCAGCCCTGTCGTCCCTCAATTCAAACCCCTTATCCATGAGCCCCATGTAGCATAAGGAAAGTCTTTCTGGAAATAAGAATCACTAAAATTGGGGGGAAAGCTGTCTTATGAAGTAGCAGTTGCCCCATCCCTGGGAACATTGAGATATAGGCTGGAATTAAGTAAACATTTCACATTATGGTACAGTGGAAATAGGGTGTGTTTGGAAGACAAACAGTCCTGAGTTTGAATCTTGGCTTTCCTACTTGGTAGTTGTGCATTCTTTCTGAGCCTCAACCCTTTTTATGATAGGGTTACTATTAGGATCCAATTAAGTAACATAAAATGTCTAGCAATAGGAGATACTTAATAGATATCTCTTTGTTTAATCTCCCTTTCCTCCCAAAGTAAGTTGCACAAAATGACAGAGAAAGCACGCACAGAAAGATATCAAAGTATTTTACTAAATAAAGTCACATACACGTATAATTTTCAATCTCTCTCTCATTGTGGAGTAACATATTACACTGGCAGAGTTTTTCCCATGGCTAGACTTTTCTCCATGCAATCCACATGTAAAAAGGATTGGAGAATATTGTGCATTCTTATCACTATATTAAGCTGGGACAACACTGGGAAAATCACTCCAGGGATTTACAGCAATATATACTGAATCAATGTTTTTCTTTTAGTCACAGTCTATGTCATAGAGAAAATACCAAATTTGGAAAAAGAAAAGGCTTTTGATAGAAGCCTACTCTATTAAATGAAAAAAAAATCCTAAAGTAGATAATATTCTTAATTACTCTTTCTCTCACTAGCTTAATACCCAGGTCCACTGTCATATTTCAAGTTAGTGACTTCCAGGTGACTTCATTGCCTATGAAGCCTCAGTATAAAATAAGTCCCCATGTAGCCTTATGCCTGTGATCAGCACTTCTCTGGGGGAATGGCTGGTTCTCTCTGACTTCCAATATACTTTCCCAGTTAGGAAAAATTTTAACAGCTACATGAAGCATCCTGATTATTCTATATGGAACCAGAGCTGTTTTTTTTTTTTAAGACTCTTTCCTAGCAATTCCTGCCACATGACAAGTACTGACATCTGTGACATACAAAATACAACAGAATGAGGCATTTGAGAGTCTCTCTGGATTTTCCCACTTATGATACTTAGGGTATTCGTGACTTAGTTGCAGACTTTTTTTTCTTCTTGAATATTGTGTTTTGCTGTTCCTCTTTCAACAGATGTCCTACAGCACCAAAGTAAAGCTAACCCTATTTTAAAACCCTAAATATTAAAGTTATCTCTTGAGGGCATTTCAGTTAGCCTATGCTGCATAACAAATCAGCCCTAATTTGTTGGCTTCAAACGATGCTTTGTGATATCTCATAATTCTGCAGGTTGGTGGAGCTGTTACTTTGCTGGTTTTATCTGAGCTCATTCACACAGCTGCATTCAGCTAGAGAGGTGGCAGGGCCAGAAGGTTCCAGATGGCCTTCCTGCTATCTAGCAGTTGATGCCAGCCATCAGCTGGGATGCCTCAGTTCTCCTCTACTTACCACTTAGCCTCCAGCATGCTAGACTAGCTTTCCCACATGACTGTCTCAGGGCAGTGCCCGTGTCTGAAGTAGTATAAAGTAAAAAGTACAATGTTCCTCAAGGCCTCACCCTGGAAGATGCATAATGTTATTGCCACTGCATTCTATTGCTTAAAACAAGTCAAAACTCCAACACTGCCACCCCCTTTTGTTTTTTTTTTTTAAAGACAGAGCTTCACTCTATCACTCAGGCTGAAGTGCAGTGGTGCAATCATAGCTTACTGCAACCTCAAACTCCTGGGCTCAAGCAATTCTCCACCTCGGCCTCCCAAGTAGCTGAGACTACAAGTGTGTGCCACCACCCCCGGCTAATTTATTTTTATTTTTAGAGATGGGGGTCTCACTGTATTGCCCAGGTCTTCTCCTGGCCTCAAGGGATACTACTATCTCAGCCTCTAGAGTAGCTGGGATTACAGGCACAAATCACTGTTCCTGGCTAGACTCCACCTCTTAATGGGAGAAGTGGCAGTCACAATACAAAAAGGCTTAAGGAAATAATGCTACAGTCATCTCTGAAAACAATTTACCACAGAAGGTTTTAAATAATGGTGTGGAATAAAGTGTCTTGCCCTCAGAACTAAGCTTGTCCTGTCTAAAGCCCACATGAAGCACAATGCCTCTGGCTGTGGGCCTCTAAGAGTCGAAATCTAAGCCTTTTCTTAGAATTGCAGCATGTCTCTCAGTGTTCTGGCTGCATTAAAAATCCTTTTACCCCAATAGAAGTTTGAGAAAGAAAAGGGTTTTCCCCCCTCCACAGTAACTTTTTTCCACAAGTGGGAAGAATAATCCAAAAAACAATTTCAGTAACTTACAACACCAGCTGTGATATGTATTTACCGCACAGGAGGGCCTGTATAGTAAAATCTTCAAGGTCCACCTGTGGAAAACTTAACTGGGATAGCACAGTGGTCATTAGTGGTCACAGCGGTCATTAGTGCACCCCCACGATGTTGCAGTGAGCACAGAGCGTTCTCTCCACATATTCAACAGGCCCCGACAAGGCCCAGGAGGCAGCTGATCAGCAACAAGTGGATGGATCATGCCTGGACTGGTACTCAGAAAACTGGAGCTCTGAAATCTACTATTATGACAAGTTATTATCTGACCATGAACCTGACCCTTGTGTCTCTCTCTGTATGGCAATATTGCAATTGCTCACAGGCTATGCAGAAAGCATTTTAGATGTCTCCGATAATGATTTTTCCAAAGCTTTGGCTACTGCTAACCAGTGAGGCATTTTAAGAGATTATAGTGCAAATGGGAACTTACCCTAAGTTTAAAGATATTTCATTTGGAAAAATACAGAGTTTTGGGAGCTGCAATTTGGTTCCATAGCCATCATACTAAACAATAATGAGAAACACTGCACAGATTTTTTTCTATAAATCAATGATTAGTATCTTTCTTCTTAAAGGATTTTATGCAAGATATCTCAAGGGGTCAGATGCTTACTTAGTGTTTTTGCTAGATTAGCATTTTTCTCTAGTAACAGATACAGGAAAATGACATTCTTTCTATCTTTGTGTGTGTGTGTGCGCACGCGTGTGTGTGTGTGTGTGTGTGTGTGTGTGTGTGTGTGTTAGGAGAGAGAGAATGAAAGGGAGGAGACCTTATAGGCAAGGTACCCCTAAAGTAATAATTCCACTTACTATCCAAAGCAATATGTGCTACTATGGATTAGTTTTCGATCTTCCAAATTGGTTCCAGTCAGTGATTAGGAATACCTGGGCTGACATATCACCCCTATAGATCTCTTTTCCTCCAATCTACTCCCTATTCCTCACCTGCCCAGATTTCCCAGTTTATTTTCTGCCTCCTTTTCTGGGGTGAACTGATGACACATATTTATTACTTTGAAAGTATATAAGCTTGCCATCATCTTTTGACTCTTAACTGTGAACTGTGGCACTTAAAAAGTGTACAGTGTCCAGAACAGCGAACACATAACTGGAAAGGAGTTAATAGCAAGGCTGCAGCAATGGTAAAACAACCCAGTTAGCTGTCAGAGGTTAAATGTATAAGCTGTGGACGTAAGTACTCACTAAAGCCTCCAGTTTTAGAATACTCAGGTCCAGACCTCAGATTCTGACATATCCTCTCTCTAAATTCGCCTGTAGTATCATAGTCCACATTTTCTTACTGTAAGCCGTGCTACATTGGCCTTTTTCAAAGAGTGATGAAACGCTAACAGCTCCAGCAGAATGTGGCAGAGCAATTGGAACAAAACCACAGATGAGCAGAAGCTTGGCACTCACTGCCTCCAAGGGCAGAGCAGTTGAATTAATCCTTTCCAAATGCAACTAACTGGATCTTCAACTCCAAAGTAAATAGAGATAAGGCTTATTAGATTACAATATTCATAAGTAGGGAAGATTCAGCAAGTACTAGGGGTAGGCAGAAAAAAAGCAATTCTATTAGGGCAAAGATTTAAACATGCTAAAACTTGGAGCAAGAAAAAACATATAACTAATCTTCACATAAAAAATGTTTGAGAAGTGTATTAATTATGTCTGCAAATGAAGGTTCAGTAATCTGGGAAGTAAAATGCCCACTCCAGAAATGCTGGTACATCTCTATCTCAGAGATCATTAGGATTCATTTGACTCCAAGGGGGAACCACCTCATCTGTACCAATCTATTGATTTCAAAAACTTTTGTTGAGTGTCTATTTATATGGCTCACATACATCTCAGTATCACAGGGAGTATAAATCCAGACAGAAAGCAAAATGGCCTCTGTCCTAGGAAGAGAAATCGCCAATATTATGACTGCTAAGACACGCTTTCTTCTAAGCGAGTGTACCTGACTTCTCTATTCTCATGAACTTCCCAGGCCCTGACTACCTTGGACCTATGTCTCCCATCTGCTTCGTTCTCCATTTGATTCTCACTTCTGTACTGCACATGGGTTCTTGCTGACCTCAGGGTCTGACTCTGCCTAGCTGGTTCCTGCCACATACTGTTCTGGCTTCCCCATGACTGCCCATGTTCTGGTATAGATTATATAATACATGCAAAGATGTTTAAGGGAAAAAAATGAACAAGCAGATTTAACAAACCTGCTTTTCAGCCAAATTAACTTGCTTTTATTTCTCAAAATCATGGGAAGTCTGCCTACTTCCACTAGATATACCATTCTAAATTTATTAGCACCCATAGAAAGCCTTTATTTCATAATATTTGAATTTTCATATATATATATATATAGGCTTCATATGTATACATGCAAAGGATATATATATAAGTACTTTATATATATGAAATTTAAACATTATGAGATATATATATATCTCCATCCTACTGTCAAAAATGTGATTCAGGAGAAATCTAGGAGTTGTTCTGGACAGCTATCCTCCAGAGGATACAAAGAAACAACTTTCACTCTCTTTGCAACTTATAAAAGTAATAGAAAGTTTCTTTTTTATCCATTTGCTAATGATGGCCAGGCTTTGTGTGTGTGACATCATAACTCTTTATCTGAAGACCCCCATGGGAACATTCATGGCTTATGCATGCTGCCAAGAGGTGTAACTTCTGGTGTCCAAAAACAGGGCTCAGAACAGTCTTGGGAAAGAGAGTCCTGAGGGTACCTCCGGGTGGTAAATGGAATCATTTCAACTTCTCTTGGTGTCATAAAATCTCCATGAAACATTTCACCACCATCCACCAGAAGGTCCCACATTTGAGACACCTCACTCCAGGACTCAGGGATTCAGGGAGTAGGAGGACCAACAGCATATCAATGTTTAGCATTTGCTAATTACTTTTCTCTCTTTTATTGACTGCTGGAAGGTTTCTTTGCATGATAAGAGTAAAAAAACACAGAACTGGTTTGGGGGAATTACTTGGTCTTAACTACAGACTTCCTAGGTGTAATTGGGAAGTGCCGTTTCCACAAGCAAGAAGAACAGGTAATATCAAATGGGTGATTTTTCTTCCTCTTCCTCTTCTTCTTTTAATGCTGGTAAGCAAAAAGCCAGAATCCAAGGATTCTCCCTTCCTGGATCAAACTGCCGTTTGTGGATTGTGTTGCAGAATGGGCCTGGCATCCTTCTTGAGGAGTGAGATTTAGGAGGAGACAGTGTGGGCTTTCAGTCCAGGCCTGGGCTTGAAACCTGCCCATGCCATTTATTACATTCCTTATCTCACTGAGTTTCATCTATAAATCACAAGTAATAATTCCTACCTGACAAGTTCAGTGTGAGGAGAAAATGTAATTGATGGTGGGGCACCTAGCGTAGAGCCAACTCTCAGCAAACAGTGGCTATTGGTTTGTTGTTGTTTTGAGACACTGTCTCACTCTGCTGCCCAGGCTGGAGTGCAGTGGTGTGATCTTGGCTCACCGAAACCTCTGCCTCTGGGGTTCAAGCAATTCTCCTGCCTCAGCCTCCTGACTAGCTGGGTTTACAGGCATGGACCACCATGACTGGATAATTTTTGTATTTTTAGTACAGATGGAGTTTCGTCATGTTGGCCGGGCTGGTCTCTAACTTCTGGCCTCAAGTGATCCACCTGCCCTGGCCTCACAAAGTGCCAGGATTACAGGCATATTGTCATTTTTAATTTAAAATGCAAGATAATGATAACCTCGCTCTTGGGAGACTACTGTATCTAATTGAAAGAATGATATAAAAAACCACAGAACTCTGTTTTTTTAAGTGATTAAAACTCAAATCTATGATAATTTGTCATATACTTCATTTTCCAAGTACTCACTGACATAATTTGGGCTATTTTATCTCAGACTGTGGGTAAGTTACTTAATTGTATTTCTATTTTTCCAATACCATGCATATTTTGTCTCCAAATAGGCTGGAACTCTTAAGGTACTTAAACTTTACTCACAGAAAATTCTCAATGAATGCTTGTTGGAAGAATAACACAATTTACAGAGGCTGGGAAGGTTATGGGGGAGGAAGGATAAACAGAAGTTAATTAATGAGTAAAAATATACAGTTTGATAGAAGAAATAAGACCTAGTATTTGAAAGAGAAGTAGGGTAACTATAGTTTACGAGCATATATTGTACATTCTAAAATAGCTAGAAGAGAAGAATTCAAATATTTCTACCATAGAAAAGACAAATACTTATGGTGATGCCTATCCCAAGTACACTGATTTGATATTTACAAATCATATGAATATATTATCACATGTATTCAAAAACTATGTACATCTGTTATGCACCAATAAAAATGCTTTTAAAAGATCTGAGAACAGACATACTGCCTCCTCAAGTGGGTCCCTGACCCCCAAGTAGCCTAATTGGGAGACACCTCCCAGTAGGGGCCGACTGACACCTCACACGGCCGGGTGCCCCTCTGAGACGAAGCATACAGAGGAAGGATCAGGCAGCAACATTTTGCCATTCCGCAATATTTGCTGTTGTGCAGCCTCCGCTGGTGATACCCAGGCAAACAGGGTCTGGAGTGGACCTCCAGCAAACTCCAACAGATCTGCAGCTGAGGGTCCTGACTGTTAGAAGGAAAACTAACAAACAGAAAGGACAATCACACCAAAACCCCATCTGTACATTACCATCATCAAAGACCAAAGGTAGATAAAACCACAAAGATGGGTAGAAACCAGAGCAGAAAAGCTGAAAATTCTAAAAATCAGAGCGCCTCTTCTCCTCCAAAGGAATGCAGCTCCTCGCCAGCAACGGAACAAAGCTGGATGGAGAATGACTTTGACGAGTTGAGAGAAGAAGGCTTCAGGTGATCGGTAATAACAAACTTCTCCGAGCTAAAGGAGGATGTTTGAACCCATCGCAAATAAGCTAAAAACCTTGAAAAAAGATTAGACAAATGACTAACTAGAATAAACAGCCTAGAGAAGACCTTAAATGACCTGATGGAGCTGAAAACCATAGCACGAGAACTACGTGACACATGCACAAGCTTCAATAGCCAATTCGATCAAGTGGAAGAAAGGGTATCAGTGATGGAAGAGCAAATGAATGAAATGAAGCAAGAAGAGAAGCTTAGAGAAAAAAAGAGTAAAAAGAAATGAGCAAATCCTCCAAGAAATGAGACTATGTAAAAAGACAAATCTAAGTCTGATGGGTGTACCTGAAAGTGACTGGGAGAATGGAACCAAGTTGGAAAACACTCAGCAGGATATTATCCAGGAGAACTTCCCAAACCTAGCAAGGAAGGCCAACATTCAAATTCAAGAAACACAGAGAATGCAATGAGAAGAGCAACTCCAAGGCACATAATTGTCAGATTCACCAAAGTTGAAATGAAGAAAAAATGTTAATGGCAGCCAGAGAGAAAGGTCGGGTTACCCACAAAGGGAAGCCCAGCAGACTAACAGCTGATCTCTTGGTACAAACTCTACAAGCCAGAAGAGAGTGGGGGCCAATATTCAACATTCTCAAAGAAAAGAATTTTCAACCCAGAATTTCATATCAGGCCAAACTACGCTTCATAAGTGGAGGAGAAATGAAATCCTTTACAAAAAAGCAAATGCTGAGAGATTTTGTCACCACCAGGCCTGCCCTAAAAGAGCTCCTGAAGGAAGCACTAAACATGGAAAGGAACAACCAGTACCAGCCACTGAAAAAACATGCCAAATTGTAAAGACCATCCAGGCTAGGAAGAAACTGCATCAACTAATGAGCAAAATAACCAGCTAACATCATAATGACAGGATCAAATTCACACATAACAATATTAACCTTAAATGTAAATGGGCTAAATGCTCCAATTAAAAGACACAGACTGGCAAATTGGATAAAGAGTCAAGACCCATCAGTGTGCTGTATTCAGGAGACACATCTCATATGCAGAGACAAACATAGGCTCAAAATAAAGGGATGGAGGAAGATCTACCAAGCAAATGGAAAACAACATAAAGCAGAGGTTGCAATCCTAGTCTCTGATAAAACAGACTTTAAACCAAGAAAGCTCAAAAGAGACAAAGAAGGCCATTACATAAAGGTAAAGAGATCAATTCAACTAGAAGAGCTAACTATCCTAGATATATATGCACCAATACAGGAACACACAGATTCATAAAGCAAGTTCTTAGAGACGTACAAAGAGACTAAGACTCCCATGCAATAATAATGGGAGACTTTAACACCCCACTTTCAACATTAGACAGATCAACGAGACAGAAATTTAACAAGGATATCCAGGAATTGAATTCAGCTCTGGAACAAGCGGACCTAATAGACATCTACAGAACTCTCCACCCCAAATCAACAGAACATATATTCTTCTCAGCACCACATCACACTTATTCCAAAATTGACCACATAGTTGGAAGTAAAGCACTCCTCAGCAAATGTAAAAGAACAGAAATTATAACAAACTGTCTCTCAGACCACAGTGCAATCAAACTAGAACTCAGGATAAGAAACTCACTCAAAACCGTTCAACTACATGGAATGTGAACAACCTGCTCCGGAATGACTACTGGGTACGTAACAAAATGAAGGCAGACATAAAGATGTTCTTTGAAACCAGTGAGAACAAAGACACAACATACCAGAATCTCTGGGACACATTTAAAGCAGTATGCAGAGGGAAATTTATAGCACTAAATGCCCACAAGAGAAAGCAGCAAAGATATAAAATTGACATCCTAACCTCACAATTAAAAGAACTAGAGAATCAAGAGCAAACACATTCCAAAGCTAGCAGAAGGCAAGAAATAACTAAAATCAGAGCAGAACTGAAGGAGATAGAGACACAAAATACCCTTCAAAAAATCAATGAATCCAGGAGCTGGTTTTTCTGAAAAGATCAACAAAATTGATAGACCGCTAGCAAGACTAATAAAGAAGAAAAGAGAGAAGAATCAAATAGATGCAATAAAAATGATAAAGGGGATATCACCACCAATCCCACAGAAATACAAACTACCATCAGGGAATACTATAAACACCTCTACACAAATAAACTAAAAAATCTAGAAGAAATGGATAAATTCCTGGACACATACACCCTCCCAAGACTAAACCAGGAAGAAGTTGAATCCCTGAATAGACTAATAACAGGCGCTGAAATTGAGGCAATGATTAATAGCCTACCAACCAGAAAAACTCCAGGACCAGACGGATTCACAGCTGAATTCTACCAGAGGTACAAAGAGGAGCTGGTACCATTCCTTCTGAAACTATTCCAATCAATAGAAAAAGAGGGAATCCTCCCTAACTCATTTTATGAGGCCAGCGTCATCCTGAAACCAAAGGCTGGCAAAGACACAACAAAAAAAGACAATTTTAGGCCAATATCCCTGATGAACATCGATGCAAAAATCCCCAATAAAATACTGGCAAACTGAATCCAGCAGCACATCAAAAACTTATCCACCATGATCAAGTGGGCTTCATCCCTGGGATGCAAGCCTCGTTCAACAGATGCAAATCAATAAACATAATCCAGCATATAAACAGAACCAATGACAAAAAACACGTGATTATCTCAATAGACCCAGAAAAGGCCTTCGACAAAATTCAACAGCTCTTCATGCTAAAAACTCTCAATAAATTAGATATTGATGGGACGTATCTCAAAATAATAAGAGCTATTTATGGCAAACCCACAGCCAATATCATACTGAATGGGCAAACACTGGAAGCATTCCCTTTGAAAACTGGCACAAGACAGGGATGCCCTCTCTCACCACTCCTATTCAACATAGTGTTGGAAGTTCTGGCCAGGGTAATCAGGCAGGAGAAGGAAATAAAGGGCATTCAATTAGGAAAAGAGGAAGTCAAATTGTCCCTGTTTGCAGATGACATGGTTGTATATCTAGAAAACCCCATCGTCTCAGCCCAAAATCTCCTTAAGCTGATAAGCAACTTCAGCAAAGTCTCAGGATACAAAATCAATGTGCAAAAATCACAAGCAGTCTTATACACCAATAACAGACACACAGAGAGCCAAATCATGAGTGGATTCCCATTCACAATTGCTTCAAAGAGAATAAAATACCTAGGAATCCAACTTACAAGGGATGTGAAGGCCCTTTTCAAGGAGAACTACAAACCACTGCTCAATGAAATAAAAGAGGATACAAACAAATGGAAGAAAATTCCATGCTCACGGATAGGAAGAATCAATATCATGAAAATGGCCATACTGTCCAAGGTAATTTACAGATTCAATGCCATCCCCATCAGCTACCAGTGACTTTCTTCAGAGTATTGGAAAAAACTACTTTAAAGTTCATATGGAACCAAAAAAGAGCTCACATTGCCAAGACAATCCTAAGCCAAAAGAACAAAACTGGAGGCATCATGCTACCTGACTTCAAACTATACTACAAGGCTACAGTAGCCAAAACAGCATGGTACTGGTACCAAAACAGAGATATAGACCAATGGAACAGAACACAGCCCTCAGAATTAATACCACACATCTACAACCATCTGATCTTTGACAAACCTGACAAAAACAAGAAATGAGGAAAGGATTCTCTGTTTAATAAATGGTGCTGGCTAGCCATATGTAGAAAGCTGAAACTGGATCCATTCCTTACACCTTATACAAAAATTAATTCAAGGTGGATTAAAGACTTAAATGTTAGACCTAAAACCACAAAAACCCTGGAAGAAAACCTAGGTAATACCATTCAGGACATAGGCATGGGCAAGGACTTCATGTCTAAAACACCAAAAGCAATGGCAACAAAAGCCCAAATTGACAAACGGGATCTAATGAAACTAAAGAGCTTCTGCACAGCAAAAGAAACTACCATCAGAGTGAACAGGCAACCTACAGAATGGGAGAAAATTTTTACAATCTACCCATCTGACAAAGGGCTAATATCCAGAATCTACAAAGAACTTAAACAAACGTAAAAGAAAAAATCAAGCAACCCCATCAAAAAGTCCACAAAGGATGTGAACAGACACTTTTCAAAAGAAGACATTTATGCAGCCAACAGACACATGAAAAAATGCTCATCATCACTGGCCATCAGAGAAATGCAAATCAAAACCACAATCAGATACCATCTCACACCAGTTAGAATGGCGATCATTAAAAAGTCAGGAAACAACAGGTGCTGGAGAGGATGTGGAGAAATAGGAACACTTTTACACTGTTGGTGGGACTGTAAACTAGTTCACCCACTGTGGAAGGCAGTGTGGCGATACCTCAAAGATCTAGAACTAGAAATACCATTTGGCCCAGCCATCCCATTACTGGGTATATACCCAGAGGATTATAAATCATGCTACTATAAAGACACATGCACACGTATGTTTATTGTGGCACTATTCACAATAGCAAAGACTTGGAACCAACCCAAATGTCCAACAATGATAGACTGGATTAAGAAAATGTGGCACATATACACCATGGAATACTATGCAGCCATAAACAAGGATGAGTTCATGTCCTTTGTAGGGACATGGATGAAGCTGGAAACCATCATTCTCAGCAAACTATCGCAAGGACAAAAAACCAAACACCACATGTTCTCACTCATAGGTGGGAATTGAACAATGAGAACACTTGAATACAGGGTGGGGAACATCACACACTGGGGCCTGTCATGGGGTGGGGGGCAGGGGGAAGGGATAGCATTAGAAGATATATCTAATGTTAATGATGAGTTAATGGGTGCAGCACACCAACATGGCACATGTATACATATGTAACAAACCTGCACGTTGTGCACATGTACCCCAGAACTTAAAGTATAATTAAAAAAAAAGAAAGTACTCAATGATTCACCATTGTTTATGATGTTAACTGTAGTGTTAACAGGTTGAGAAAGTTAATCAGGTTGAT
This sequence comes from Pan troglodytes, assembly GCF_028858775.2. Lineage (NCBI taxonomy): Eukaryota > Metazoa > Chordata > Mammalia > Primates > Hominidae > Pan > Pan troglodytes. The sequence continues at coordinate 55,738,317 of NC_072413.2, forward strand.
AAAGTCCCCTTCTGTTTCTACTTTACTGAGACTTTTTATAATAAATAGTGGTTGAATTTTGTTAATACTTTTTCTGTATTTTTTGTAATGATCATATTATTTTTCTCTTTGCTAACAATGTGGGTAACATTGAATTGACTTTCTGTGTAAATCAACCTTGCATCTCTGGAAAAATCTCCAATTGATCATGATGTGTTATCCTTTTTATACATTGCTGTATTCAATTTGGCAATATATTTATTTTTTGTATCTATTTCATGAGGGATATCAGTATGTAATTGTTTTTTCTTGTCATATCTTTGTTAAAAAAAGTTTTTAAAAATAAAAAAGTGCAAAAAAATGACAAATTGTAGTGATTCTTGTGTTTTGTTTTATTTGTGGTATGTGTGTGGTTGGTTGGTTGATTGGTTATTTTTGCCTTCAAAAGCTTTGTACACTTTCAAAATGACTCAAGGGGTAGCTATTCTGCAAGCATCATTTATTAACCAGAAATGCAAAGTTAGAGAAAATATGTTTTTTAAAAGACAGAACAGTTGTTATAAAAGGGTGAAGAGTGCAGTTGGGACCACATGTCTGGATTCAAGTCCATTAGTAAGGGCTTTGAGGTATGGCCATCTACCTGCCATCTCCTGCCCTACACAGGAAAGAAACCTGGAAGAAATCCTAAGCACAGAAGTTTTTGAGATAGTTCACTTTTTCTACATGAACTGAGGTTTTTTTAAATATACAGTATCCATTCCACTGGGACATTCAGCATCTTGAGGAATAAAACAAAACAAAAAGGAAATAAACATGTAAGCAATAGTACTCCCTAAAATATTTGTCTTGCTCTTTTGAAGGTTATCTCAGAACAAAGGGCCTGGCTGTTATGATACACGCAAATAAAAAGACTTGAGTCATAAAGTTGAGAGCCTTAGAGGGCACGTGCTTACTGCACTGGGCATTGCTGGGCTTCATGCCATCAGGGACTGATAAGAGACTCAGTGACAAATTGAATGAAAACGTGAAGTATTTGCTAGGTTAGCCTACCTTTGCAATAACATAACCAAAAGATTGGACTATGTCTTAAGTATATTACTAAGGGTGTTTCTAATTTTGACTACCTTTTAAAAATATTTTCATATGAAACATTTCAAATAGGATGCAAGAGTAAAGAAAAGGGTATGATGAACCCCCAGTATGGTACTGTGAACCCTAATGTACCCACCATCCAGCTCCAACAATTGGCAACCCTTGGGCAATCTTGCTCCATCTATTCTGCTAACTACTTCCCTGCTTCTGGATTATGTTGAAGCAAATCTCACTTCATTACATCACTTCAACCATCAATACTTCAGAATATCTCTTTAAAAGATTAGAATTCTATTCTTATACCTAGCTGCAATACTATTATGCTACCTAAAAACACTTACAGTAATTTCTTGATGTCATTAAATATTCAACTCCAACTACTTTTTGCATAATTATATACAAGTTAATTGTATAAAAGCTGACATATTCACATGAAAATGACAGCTGCCAAACGCAGAGGCCCAAAATCCCTGAATGTTCTTAGTTAGATTTAAATTATTGATAGAAAAGAATGTCTTGCCTAGGCTTCAAGAACAAAAGTCTATTTCAGTAAAGAAAGCAATTCACTTTTAGGAGCATTTACTTTCCCCAGTGTACTTAAACAGTACATTTAATCCATCCACTTAACTAAAAATGATGGAGTGCCTGCACATGGAAAATTGAAAGCATTTTATTTTTAGGCTCAAGTTGTAGAACTCTATACATGACCAAGAAAACATCATAGAAATCTAATGAAGCCAGCTTGACTAAGCCAGCAGTTGGTTAATTTTTTGGTTTAATACAGAAAAACTGTCTTGAGTTTTTCACTGGTAGGTTAGAAAAATCAAGAATATAGACTATTGGAGCCCCAAATACTGAATTCTGGGACTGCTTCCATGGTATATTGACAATCCAGATTGTGTGTATGTATGTGTGTATTTAGTCTACTCAATTTTTATCACATGTATAGGTTCATATATTTACCGCCACAGTCAAGATATAGAACAGTTTCAATACAGGGATCCCTCACACTACCCTTTTATAGCTACAGTTGGTTTTTTTTAAAGGTATGATTCAGGAACCACCTGCATCAGAATCATCTGCAAGCGGGGGCCAGGTATTGCTTAAACAGGGCCTCACTCAACAACAGCTGAGTCATGAGTCAGAGATGCCAAAGACTGGATCTGGAAATCTGTATTTTAACAAGATACCAAAGAAATTTTTATTTATACAGTACTAAGTTTTGAGAACCTTTGTCTTATTTCAGCATTCTGTCTAGAGTGTATATTTTACTTAAAACTAGGCCTGAAGATATCCAGAACTTTTAAATTAAGGTACAATTAGAATTGTTGCATCTAAATATAATGAATCTAGTCCAAGCTCAAATGGAAAGGCTATTTTGGAATTAGAGGAGAAAAGCAATGTGTATAGTGTAGAGAAAAGCCATGTGTATAGCTGCATATAGAGTCAACTAAAATTGCAAAGTTTAGACTGTAAATTCCAAAATAGACAATATCATACAAACCTCTTTACTAGCTCCTACCTAGGCACTGTGCTAGGTACTTCACAAACACAAGGTATTTCACCTTCATCTTAACTCCGTTGTGGGTCTGAAGGTTCACTTTTTACAGATGAAGATACAAAGGCCCAGAGAAAAACTTATCCAACAGATACAGAGCTGGTAAGCAGCTGAGCTTGGGTTCAAATATACTAATAGATATGCCTGACATCAATATTCAACTCTGTGATGCCAAGAATTATATATAAAACACAGGACAGTAGAAACAGGTTGGTATGAATACTCTCCAAATGTCCTATTTTTGTGATTGAAATTTTATTCTCATTAAATTTTACTGCTGTTGTCATCCTTTTTGTTTGGGGATAGGATCACGATAGGACAGGACAGTGCCACCCAAAGTATCTGTTACCAGACTGCAACTTAAGTATAGAAATTGGGAGTAACCATTCAGAAACTTTCATAGCAATTTGACATTAATGTGATATCCAAGTGAATGATCAGCGGATTTGTCTCATTAAACAAAACAACGGCCAGTGCAGAATGCCAAACTTGCAGGGTGACTCCCACATGACTCAATACATACTGATCATACACAGCAGTACCACGCATGGGTCTGTGACGGGTTTAAAAAAACAAATGGGTCTTTCCCTACAGATAGCTTAAAAAGCACTAGGCTTTGCAGTTGAAGTTTAAAGGTGTAATAAATGTACTCTGCTTCCCATTTGTCCCTGGTACAGGGCAGATACAAGGTGACCAGCCTCTCAGAAGCTGCTCAAGCCCTATAGAGCCTCCTTTGGTGACTTATCAAGGTGTCCTCAGACTAGTGACCATGACACCAGCTATGCTGTTCTTTCACCAAGGTCAGTTCTTAACATGTTTAATTATTTCATAGAGAGTGGGCATGTAAGGGAAACCTAAGAGGGGAGGAATTAGAACTTAATATTCATTCCCAAGTATCTCACACATGACTTGCAGTGGCCATCTCTATTTGAACTCTAATGTTAATTTTTTAATTTATATACATTTATGGGATATAAGTGCAATTTTGTTACCTGTGTAGTGATCAAGTCAGGGATTTTAGGGTATCTATCACCCTAAATAACACATGTTGTACTCGTTAAGTAATTTCTCATCATCCACCCCTCTCATCTCCTCACCCTTCTGAGTCTCCAGTGTCTGTTATCCCACTCTCTATGGCCAGATGTACACATTTTTAGCACCCACTTAAGAGTGAAAACATGCAGTATTTGTCTTTCAGTGTCTGAGTCATTTTACTTAAGATAATGATGTCCATTTCCATCCATGTTGCTGCAAATGACAGGATTTCATTCTTTTTTTTAGTCTGAATAGTATTTCATTGTGTATATACATACCACATTTTCTTTATCCAGTCATCTGTTGATGGATGCTTAGGTTGATTCCATATCTTTGCTATTCCAAATAGTGCTGTGGTAAACATAGGAGTGCAGGTATCTTTGATATATTGATTACTTTTCCTTTGGATAGATACCCAGTAGTGGGATTGCTGGATCGAATGGTAATTCTATTTGAAAAATCTTCATACTGTTTTCTATAGAGGTTGTACTAATTTACATTCCCACCAACAGTGTATAAGAGTTTGCTTTTATCCACATTGTTGCCAACATCTAATATGTTTTCTTTGTAGTAATAGCCATTCTAACTGGGTTAAGCTAATCTCATTATGGTTTTCATTTGCATTTCCCTGATGATTAGCAATGTTGAACAATTTTTGCACGTATCTGTTGGCCATTTGTATGTCTTCTTTTGAGAAATGTCTACTCATGTCCTTGGCCTGCTTTTTAATGGAATTATTTGGGTTTGTTGTTGTTGTTGTTGTTGCTGAGTTGTTTGAACTTTTTGTATATTCTGGATATTAGTCCCCTGTCTGATGAATAGTTTCAAATATTTTCTCCCATTCTGTGGTTAATTTGTAGGCAGTTTCACTTGTTGTGGTTAACTTATAGGCAGTCACTTTTGTTGTGATGGCTGGTCTTTCCTTTGGCCTAATTTTATTGTTAGTCAACAAGGCTTTGGATTCGGAATCTGACATCCCTTGTCTCACCTGCCCAGTCTCCTCCGTCTCCGTTTATCTAGCACACGTTACTTACAGCATCAGCATCATCATTACAGCAGCTACAATAGACTGAAAACCAATGTGTCAAACATGGGGCAGGGACTTTATGTAAATTATTTCATTTAACTCATAAAAACTACATAAAGTACATATAATTATCCCCATTTTCCATAAGAAGGAACTAAAGCTTAGGAAGGTTATATTTTCTGGGTGACATGGTTAATAAGAAGCAGGGCAAAACTTTGATTTCAAACCCTGTGTTCCTAACCACTTCAGGTAAGTAAATATTCAACATTGTTAATATCTCCATGTAGTTAATAGTAAGTATCTCTACTTTAAAGATGAGAAAATTGGCATACAGAGAAGGTAAGACACCCAGTAATAAGGCAAGTAAGTTCTCCTGACTCAGAATGATGGCCTTCAGGCTAAAGCTCACTTAGAGATTGCTTTTTTCCTTTTGTTACTGTTATCCACAAATGTTCTACTATGCTGTTTTTAAGTCATTCATTGTACTGTATACATGGAGATTTACTTGAGCTGAATATCTCAGAAAAGGCAACAACGAAACACATCGATTTACTTTAAGTTGTGAAATCCTAGTGCTTCTAGACTGTGTTTTTTTACTTTGGTTAATATTTGATTAAGGCTCCTTATAGTTTGAAGGCAAAATGAGATTGTGTACAAAGAAAGAAAACTAAACTACATTACAAGGAATAGGACAAAAATGGAAGAATATTAGTTCTCAAAAATTATGGTGGCTATGTTAAAAATTCTATGGTCACAATGAAAATATCACATAGCGCTTATGAGGGCATTGACAGTTTTTTGAGGTATAAAATTTGGCCTTCACTAAGTTTTTAATGTCAATATGGAATACTGAATCTAAATACTGGGATTCTAAAAATAAGCCCTTAAAAAACGTTTCTCTCTCTCTCTCTCTCTCTCTGTGTGTGTGTGTGTGTGTGTGTGTGTGTGTGCGCGCGCGCGCGTATTTTTTCCCCACAACCAGGTGATTCATTATTTTTTCCAAATACATGGGTAGAGAAAGGAAAATTGCCAATTAGACCTTCCTATTCCAGGCTCCCAGGACCGCTCGTTCTCTCCTCACGTGGCTTTTGATTTTTCTGTTGGAGCCAAGGTACTTAATGTAGTCCCTAGAAAGTAACTCTAGAAAGAGGGATTAAGTTTGTTAGGAGGAGCAGGATGAAGGGTTTCTAAGAGAATTTCTTACATTTTGATGTTTGTGGTTTTATTGCACTAATTCCTTTATTTTTTCATAACAATTCCCCAACTTAAGAGTTCACTTAACTAAAGTCTAAGGTGTCACTTGAATTTGTTCTCCCCGAAGAGGACTCCTTAACCTTATTTACACCCTCTCCACCCTCCCTTGCTCCAGCTCCAGCTGATTGGAAGAAAGTAACTTGAGTCCATCGGTCGGCTCTGCTAGGACACTTGATGTGGAGATGGAAAGCCCTGAGGTTTTTTGTTTTTTTTTTTTTTTTGAGACGGAGTCTTGCTCTGTCGCCAGGCTGGAGTGCAGTGGTGTGATCTCGGCTCACTGCAACGTCCGCCTCCTGGGTTCAAGCTGTTCTTCTGCCTCAGCCTCCCAAGTAACTGGGACTACAGGCGCACACTACCATACCAGGCTAATTTTTGTATTTTTAGTAGAGATGGAGTTTCACCACGTTGGCCAGGATGGTCTCAATCTCCTGACCTCATGATCCACCCACCTCGGCCTCCCAAAGTGCTGGGATTACAGGCGTGAGCCACTGCACCTGGCCGGAAAGCCTTGTCTTTTGTAGGGAGCCAAAATGGTCTTCACCCATGAGGGTCTGAAACAGCCATTTCCTATTGTGTTTAAGAAACACTGACACCTCAGGAAAGCACAAATGAACCTGCTGTTGCTACAGCAGAAGCAGGAGAGTAGGTGTGTCACTACCTGGGGAAGCAAGTAAAAATGCCTCCTTAACGGGTAGTCATGTGACCAGGGCTCTCTCTACTAACTCTCACGTTGCTACTGATATTCTCTTCACTCCTCCCTCAGGCGTCAGGATGCTCAGGGGATTGGCTTCAGTACTGAGAACCGCCGGGGAGAGAAGAGAGATTTTGCTTTCAAGACACAGCCACATGTTCATGTTGGGGCTGCGCCTGTGGCCTCATTATGATATGCACTATTTCTTGTGTGTTCTGGTAGTCTTTGATGAAGTGGTGGTTTCTGCAAAGATGGCATGTATAATCTTCTTGGGATTGTGTTCAACTGTACACAAGCCCCGCTATCACTAGGACTCCTCCAAAGGAGCTGCCATGTTTTCCTTAGGCTGCCCAGTGATTAGATTCTCCTCTGGGTTGGATTCCCCAATACTTGGCCCAGTAAGTAGCACCTGGGCAGCCCCATGGCTCAAGGCTGTCTACCAGCTTCCCTGAGCCTTTACAGGGAGTAGTGGGGTCCTCAGAGGCACTCTTCTGTATCCTCTGAGGGCTGAGGAGATGAGTATGGGGGAGGGGTTTCCTAGATACCTCACACCATGGTCTTTTCAAACCCTGTTGGCACAAGCTGCTTTCTCAGGCCTTCACACATCTCTAGACCAGACGCAGGTGTTCCTTGATCTGTTTCCCACAACTCTCAAACTTCAGGGAAACCATGTAAAACTCCCCCTACCCACAAAGAATTCTCTTACATACCACTTTGAGGGCAGCACCAAGAAGGGACTGTGAGTTCTTCAGTTCAGGGAGCTGCTGCCCTTCTTCCAGGCTACCCAACCTCTTCCTGATTCTCCACCTGTCCCTCTTCTTTAGGGTGGAGGGGAGAGAACAGCTCCTATTTTCCATAAACACTGGCCTCCACCCAGGGTAGCTTCCTCCCATTTGGCCCTTTTCTTATATTGTCTAGGGTGGGAGGTATCTGTACCAGTTCTATATGATTGGTGTCTGAGCAGCCTTGAAAGAAAGCTGTCTGTCCCCAGATGGGACTGGCTCATGGGCAGCTCCATGGATTGAGAATGTGTGTGACAAAGATTTCCCTTCCCTCTCAGGATTAGTCCAATTACCAGGACAATAGGAAAAGCTCCTCTAAACATCCTCTACACAGAGATAAGATCCTTTACAATGACTAACCCAATGCTTTTTTTTTTTTTTTTTTTGAGATGAGTCTCAGTCTGTCACCCAGGCTGGAGTGCAGTGCGCGTGATCTCGGCTCGCTGCAACCCTGCCTCCCAGGTTCAAGCGATTCTCCTGCCTCAGCCTCCCAAGTATCTGGGATTACACACACATGCCACCACGCCTAGCTGATTTTTTTGTATTTTTAGTAGAGATGGGGTTTCACCATGTTGGCCAGTCTGGTCTCGAACTCCTGACCTCAGGTGATCCATCCACCTTGGCCTCCCAAAGTACTGGGATTACAGGCTTGAGCCACCACGCCTGGAAAACCAATGCATTTTAATGTTTGTAACTTAGATGTTGGTTCCCTTGCATCCTTCTTCCTGTGAGGTTTATCACCCAAGGGTATAAGAGAGCTCATACTTAGGAAAACTTCAACAAGACCACAGGTTTCACTCAGGAACCAGATTTACTAAATTACTCTAGCTCCCTTTCAAGGCCAGCTTTATGAGTGCATGACCTGTGCATGGAGCCTCCCGAGATTCGTAATAAGTTCTGAGAAAAGGGCCTTGCCTTTCATCTTGTATCAGGGCTCATGAATTATGTAGCCTTCCTGCTCCTGTTAGTGTATTCCACCTAGCACAGGCCTCACGGCCTCTGGGTATAGCAAAGATAAGAATCAGTGAAATAAAAAAGAAAGAAAAATCAATATTTTCTGGTCAGAGGAAACCAGGAGGCAGAGACATGTAGGTAAGCAACCTGACTGATCAGCAGTGTGTCCTAATTTCCCTTCTCTGACTGAAGCCCAGAGAGGGGAAGGAACATAAGATAGGTGTGGAGGAGCCAGATGGAAGAGACTTCGATTCCTGGTCCTAATCAGAAACCTGGCAAGAGAGTCAGTCTGCCCCTTCTCAAAGGGAGCCCGGGCCCAGCAATGTAAACTTCATGGTGTGGAATGGTTCAGCACAGGGGAGACGTGAAAGCTCTCTAGCCAGCCTGGCTCCTGTCCCATGTGGATTGGAGTCAGTTGTTCCCTTGACCCCCAGGAGCAGACTGGAAAGCCTTCGGTGAACCCAATTTAGTGGCCCTCCAATCCACCCTGGACCCATCACAGGGCTCGCTGTGTTGGCAGAGTTCTAGGCCAAGACTAGGGAGACTTTCCAGTGGGGGGCCCTGACGAAGGTAGGCCAAGACTAGGGAGGCTTTCCAGTGGGGGGCCCTGACGAAGGGGCTTCAGCCATGGAAATCTAAATGACAATGCAGGGTGAATCTGAGAACCCTGGCACTCTGCCAGGACAAATTCCCATGAGCCCCACTCCTGTCATAACCCAGAGAGTAGGGAGCAGAAATAAGAGAGGCAAGCACAATCTAAAAGGCCTATTTTAAATGATGGTCTAATCAGTTCAATGTGGGGTTGACAACTGCTTCTTTCTCACTCCTTTGTAGGTGGGAGTTTGTGAGGAAGACTGGGTTGATCATAAACAAAAATAATATAATTAAATTTCTTTTGCACCCCTAAGCTCATAACACTGCTATATTTTATGTTGTCCCAAGTGCTCCATTGACATTTTAATTATGCATTATAAAAGAACACAAAGATAGGTGTAAGTAAAATCCACACATATAATCCCCAAGCTACAATTTAATAATTCCAAATTCTCTCTTACCAAAACTTATGCTTCATATTTTACTGCAGTTTTACATAAATTGCTTTCACAAACATTGTCTTATTTGACCTCACAACGATCCTGCAAGGCAGGCAGGAAAAATAACATTGTCCACATTTTGCAGGGGACTCAAGGATGCTACATGACGTGTCTAAGGCCACAAAGCCATTAAGAGGCACTGCCAGCCTCGGAAGCCAGGCTAGACTCCATGTGCTCTTCTATTATACCATGCCATTCATACCTGTTCAACACTTTATTATCAGACTGCTACAACGTGACAAATGTAGTGATGCCTTACTCTTTCTGACTCTGCTAATCCACTTCCCTTCATGGTCAGGGAACTTTCGCAGGCAGTTGCCCTGTTTTCGATTTCATTAATTTCTGCTCTGACCTTTATTATTTCCTTCCTTCTGCTTACTTTGATTTCATGTTCTCCTTTTTTTCTAGTCTCTTAAGATGGAAGCTGAGATCTTTGATTAAAGCTTTTTTAATATAAGCCTTTAATGCCACAAATTTTCCTTCAAATACTGTTCTAGCAGTGTCACACACCTTTTGGTGGTATTTTCTTTCATTTCATTTTCATTTCATTCAGTGCAAATTTCAAAGAAGACATTTTTGACCTATGGTTTTCTTTTTTTAGAAGTGTGTTAGTCTCCAAATATTGACAAGATTTTCTAGATACGTTTTTGTATCTGAATATTGGAATGAAATTCCAATTTAATTCCAATGGAAGCAGAAAACATACTCCGTATGACTTAAATCTTTTAACATTTCAGACTTATTTTATTGCTAGGATATGGTCTATCTTGGTAAATATTCTGTGTGTTTTCTGCTGTTTTGTATATATAAATGTTATATAACATATAAATATTATATAAATATTGATTAGGTCAAGTTTGTTGATAATGTTGTTCAAGTCTTCTATATCCTTACTGACTTTTTATCTACTTGTTCTGTTATTTTTGTTTTTTGAGACAGGGTCCCACTCTGTTGCCCAGGCTGGAGTGCAGTGGCATGATCTTGGCTCCCTGCAGCCTTGACCTCCCAGGCTCAAGCAACCCTCCCATCTTGGCCTCCCAAGTAGTTGGGACCGCAGGCATGCACCACCAAATCTGCCTAATTTCTTTTTTTTAAAAATTTTTTGTAGAGACAGGTTTTCACCATGTTGCCCAAGCTGATCTCGAACTCCTGAGCCCAAATGATCCTTGAACCATGGCCTCTCAAAGTGTTGGGATTACAGGCATGAGTCACCATACTCAGCCTTGTTCTATCAATTATTTAGAAAGGGATACTAAAATATTTGACTATAATTGTGAATGTTTTCATTTCTCTTTGCAATTCTCTGAGTTTTTCCTTCATGTATTTTGAAGTTCTATTATTAGGTGCATGAACATCTAGGACTTTTATTTCCTCTTGTTGAATTGATCCCATTATCATTATGAAGTGACCTGCTTTATCTCTGGTGTTACTCTTTGCTCTGAAATTTTTGCTTGATATTAATATGGCCAGTGACATGAGTTTTCTATTGATTAGCATTTTCATGGTTTATGTTTTGCCACATTTTTACTTTTAATCTCTTTGTGCTCAAATATTTAAAGCAGGTTTCCTGTAACAGCATTATATTTAGGTCTTGCCTTTTTATCTAATGTGACAATCTTTCAATTGGGATCTTTATTTACCTTTCACTCTAACATGTTGATATTTGTTTTTATTAGTGCCATCTGTTCTATGTTCTGTTTTTCATTTTTTACTGTCATCTTTTAGATGAAGTGAGTTTTTTAAATGATTATATTTTATTTTCTTTTTTGGCTTATTAACTATAATTCTTTGTTGTTTTACTTATTTGTTTTTATCAGTTTCTTTAGAGTTCATGGTACATGTCTAAAACTTATTATAGTCTACCTTCAAGCAATAATATGTCACTTACATGTATACTAAGAACTTTACAATAATATACTTCCATTTATTTTCTCCCAGACTTTATGCAATTTTTATCATCATTCTTACTTCTACTTTTGTTATAAACCCAGACTATATTGTTATTTTTGCTGTTAACAATTATCTTTTAAAGATACTTAAAACATAAGAAACATTTTACATATTTAGTCACATAGTTACCATTTTCTGTACTCTTCATTCTTTCATGTAGATTTGGATTTCCACCTAGCATAATTTTTCTTCTGTTAGAGTCCCCTGTGGTTCTTCAGTTGACAAATTCTGTCAGCTTTGGTATGTGTGATAAAGGCTTCATTTCTGCTTCATTTAGAAATTTTTTTTCTGGGTATAGGATTATAGGTTCGTGTGTGTGTGTGTGTGTGTGTGTGTGTGTGTGTGTGTGTTATTTTAATACTTTTAAAAACGTTGCACCACTGGCTTTTCACTTGCATTATTTCTGGTGAGAAATCTGCAGACACTCTTATTTTGTTCTCTGTAAATAATATGTTTTTTTGTCTCTGGCTGCTTTTAGATTTTCTCTTTATCAATGGTTTTGGACAATTTAATTATGATACGCTTTAGTGAAGTTTTCTTCATGTTTCTCATCCTTGAGATTTGTTTAGTTTCCTGGTTTGGTATGTGTGAACACTAATTACCCATATATATGCCTTTTGAAATTGTTGTACAGTTGAGTAATACTCCATTATTTTTTTCTTAGTCTTTTTTCTCTGTATGTATCATCTTGGATAGTTTCTATTGTTATAACTTCAAGTTGATGCATATTATCTTCTGCAATATCTAATTTGTCAATAATCCTATTCAGTATGTTTTTGTATCCCAGATATTATAGTTTTCTCTATGATTTGATTCCAGTCATATATATATATTCCATGTCTTAACATTGTCAATATTTCTTCTAGCTTTTCAAATATATGGAATATAGTTATAATAACTGTCTTAATGTCCTTGTCTTCTAATTCTAATGTCTGTGTCAGTTTTCTTAATGGATTTTTCTCCTTATTATGGGTCTTATTTTTGCTTATTTTTAAGTGTGGTAATCTTTGACTAGATGCCAGGTGTTGTAAATTGGTGGACTTTGGATTTTTTTTACTGTAAAAACCCTTAACATGAGATATACTCATTTAAAAATTCTATATAATAAATTGCAACATTGTATAGAAGATCTCTAGAACCTATTCTTCTTGCATAACTGACAGTTTATAATCATTGAACAGGAACTCTCCATTTCTCCCTCCTCCCAACCCTTGGAAACCACCATTCTATCCTCTTTCTATGAGTTTGACTATTATAAACACCTCATATAAGTGGAATCATGCAGTAAATCTAATTCTGTGACTGGTTTATTTCACTTAGCATAATGTCCCCTGGAATCATCTATGTTGTTATACATGTCGGGACTTGCTTCCTTTTTAAGGCTGAATAATATTACTTTGTATGTTTATATCATATTTTCTCTATTCATCTATTGATGGACATTTAGATTGCTTTCCCCTCTTGGCAATGGTGAATAAAGCTGTAATAAATATGGGCTTACAGATAATTCTTTGATATCCTTATTTCAGTTATTTTGGTTATATATCCAGAAGTGTAACTGCTGGATCATATGGTAGTTCTATTTTTGATCTTTTGAGGGGCTGGGCATGGTGGCTCACATCTGTAATCCCAGCACTTTGGGAGGGTGATGTGAGTGGATTGCTTGAACCTAGGAGTGCAAGACCAGCCTGGACAACATGGTGAAACCCCATCCCTACACAAAATACAAAAATTAGCTAGGCATAGTGGTGCATGCCTGTGATCCCAGCTACTAGGAAGACTGAGGTGGGAGGATCACCTGAGCCCAAGAAATTGAGGCTGCCATGAGCTACATTTGTGCCACTGCACTCCAGCCTGGGTGACAGAGCAAAAAAAGAAAAAAAAAAAATTCTTTTTTAGGGAACTGTATACTATTTTACATAGTGGTTACATAGAGACATTTTACATTCTCAGTAGCAGTGTACAAGGTTTCCAATGTCTCCAAACTCTTGCCAACACTTATCTTTTGTTGCGGTCAGTGCTACCCTAATAGGTATAAGGTTTTGATTTGCATTTCCCTGGTGATTAGTAATGTTGAGCATCTTTTTATAAAACTGTTGACTATTTCCATACCTTCTTTGAAGAAATCTCTATTCAAGTTCTTTGGCCATTTTAAAATTAGATTATTTGCTCTTTCTTTGCTTGTTTTTTTTGTTGTTGTTGTTTATTTGTTTGCTTTTTGCTATTGAGTTTAAGGAGTTTTCTAATATATTTTGAATATTAATTCTTTATCAGATACATGGCTTGCAGTTCTTTTCATTTCTTTTTACTCTGTTCATTGTTTCTTTTTCTGTGTCACTTTTTAGTTTGATGTGGTCCTGTTTACTTATTTTTGCTTTTGTAGCCTGAGATTTTGGTGTGATATCCAAAAAATCATTGCCAAGTCCAATGTCAAAGAGCTTTTTCCCAGTTGTTATCGTCTAGGAGTTTTATAGTTTTGGTTCTTGCATTTAGGTCTTTTTTTTGCTCTGAGTTCATTTTTGTGCATGGTCTAAGATTAGGGTCCAATTTCATTATTTTGCATGTGGAAATCCAGTTTTCCCAACATAATTTGTTGGCAATATTATTTTTTCCCCATGTGTAACATGGCACCCTTTTTGAGAATAAGTTGACTACATATGCATTGATTTATCTCTGGACTGTCTATTTTATTCCATTAGTCTAAATGTCTGTTTTTATGCCAATACCATACTGTTTTTATTACTGTACCTTTATAATATATTTCAAAATTAGCAAGTGTGAGGCCTCCAGCTTTGTTCTGGCTATCCAGTATCTTTTGTGTTTCCATACGAATTTTATAATTGTTTTTTCTATCTCTATTGTGTGCTGGATATTTTTGTATTCCTACAAATATACTTGAGCTTTTTTTCTGAGACATAGTTCTGGTGCTTAAAAACAGTTTATCCTTATTTGGGTCTTGCTTTTAAGATTTATTAGTCAGTATCAGAATAGCATTTAGTGAAGCAATAATTATTTCCTACTATTGAAATAAGATCCTAATGAATATTCTCCCAATGCCCCTTAAATTATGAGTTTTTTCTGTCCTGCTGGTGTGAATAAGCATTATTTCCAGTACTGTGTGAGCCTCAGATACCAATAATCATGTAAGAAGGCTCTTTCCAGGGAGCTGGGTAGTTTCCTCACATGTTTATAATCATCAATACTTTTTGAATACTCAAGACAGGTGCTCAGAAGATCTCTCCATTTCTCTCTCTCTCTGTATAGTTCTCTCCTCTCTGTCTCTACCCATTGACATCTAACCATATTGGTTCTTCTACATTCTTAGCTCTATCTCTTCACCTCAGGGAATCAGACTGTGTGTGAGTCCCCTCTGCTTGTGCTGCACACAGGAAACTCTCTCTCCAGGAATAAGCTGGGGTGACTGTGAGACTTGGACCATCTGTTTCCCATCATTCAGAGATTATTGGCCTTCATTGCCTGAAATTCAATGTCTTGAAAACAGCGGTTGCATATATTTTATCCAATTTTTAATTGTTTTAGGTAGAAGGATAAAGCTGGTCTCCATGACCTCATCTTGGTCAGAAGCAGGCATCTTTTCTGATCAATCTTGATGTACATATCTGCAAGAGTTCTCTTCGCAGGGGAAATTGTTTACTTTCTAGAATATCTAATATCATTTTTAAAATCCTACAACTAGGTAAAATGTAAAGGGATAAAGATTGATAATGCCTATAACAAGAAAAATTGTAAAAAGACATTATAAAAGTCTACATAATGAAGACTTAGAACAAAAATTGTGTACAAAGTTAAGTTTTAGGAAGAGTAAGTTATTACAGTAATTTCTGATACGCACTGATTTGTGAAATATCAAAGCTCCCTACTGTACATTAAACTATCTATTTTATATAGGTTTTTATACATTTATTACCACATAAATAATTCTCTCACAGAGACATGAAGTCAATAAAGCAGATTTTAAAAAAGTAGAAAACACTATCAGCGCATATTCTTAACCAGAGACTAAAGGCATTTTTCCTTAAATAAAGCATAAAATTGATTTAAGATTAGCGCAAAAGATCTTGTGAAGGGAACTATTTTAGCAGAATACAATAACACAAATGTTGAATGACCCTGGCAAGAGGGAATACCACTAATATTTAAGTGTTCTTGGTTGTAAGCAACAGAAACCTTCTCATGTTACTTAAAAAAAAGATGGAATTTGTTAAAAAGGTGTTGAGAGGCTCACAAAACTGATGTGAAAGCTGTAGTGCCTATCTAGGAAAGCAGGCTGAAAGCAAGGAATTTGGGAGGTTAGAGCTACTGCTAAAGCATTCCATATGTCACAGCTGGAAAAACCCCTACTCCCGGTGAAATGAATTCAAACCAGGGCTATTTTTTTATATTACTCAATCAAGTTTCAAAGTCTTGGGCAAGAGCATTAAGTTGGATAAATCTAATTCATGTGCCTGCATTCCTGCCGCTAGGGTTGAGAAAGAACATGAAACGCTGCCTCCCTCCCAAACTCTCCCAGTGATAGATTCCCTGACTAAAGAGAATAGGTTCAGGTGCTGCACAGCATAATAAAACAACAAGGTCCTCTATATCTATCATTCTGGAACTTTCATTTTGTTCTGTTTGAAAAAATTGTACAAGACTTGGACAAGAAGCAAAGGGATTAGTGAGAACCCATTCTATGTAGTGCTAGATCTTACCTAGCAGGCTGATTTTTCTAGGGAATTTTACCTTTATTCACCTTGCTACTTGCTGTTGATTAGGATATTTTACAACTCTGTAAGGGTAGATACTAATTGTAGAAAACAGAGTGGTGCCAATTGCTATGGTTTGAGTGTCCCCATCAAAACTCATGTTGAAATTTAATTGCCATTGTGACAGTATTTAGAAGTGGGACCTTTAAGAAATGATTAGGCCATGAGGGCTCTGCCCTTATGAATGGATTAATGCCATTATCATGGGAGTGGTTTAGTTATCATGGGAGTGGGTTCTTGATAAAAGGATGAGTTCAGCGTCTCCCTTTCCTGCTCTCTTTCTCTTGCATGCTTCCTCACTATATGATGCCTTCTACCATATTATGATGCAGCGAGAAAGCCCTCACCAGATGCAGCCCCTTGACCTTGCCAAATAAGCTTCTTTTTAAATATGTTACTCAGTCTGTGGTATTCTCTTACAGCAGCAAAAAAAGGACTGAGAAACAAATGATTCTTCTCTTGTAGCAATGCAAAAGAATTGGTTCAGTAATACAAGGAATGTTTATCTAAAAGAAAAGAGAGCCCCAACATTGTAGTTTTACTGTCAAAAACTTTTACTATTTACTTATTGAACATTAACCACTTTTAAAATCTAAATTATCAATCTTACTCAAACATTGTTTGAGTGAATATAAGCATTTTAGTTTCCCCAGTTCTCTTTGAACTAGCTTTCCCATCTTGCTAGTTCCATCATGAATGTGTTAAGTTTTAGCTATGCATTCACTTTATATGTGTAAGAATCATGTCCTTTTGAAACTTTTTGTAATTTATACTTTGATGATGCTTTCTGCCAATATCAATATACTCAGCTTCAAGAGATACCCTGATGTTTCAAGTTTCTCTAGCTTATTTGTTGACAAAAGGTATAAAGAGAAAGAAATTTGTTTTCCTTAGCACAACTAAGACATACTAGAGAATATTTTTAACTCATACAGATATGAGGTAAAAAGAATATCAAATATTCAGAGGCATAATAATACATTGTTTAAGAGTGCAAACTCCAGAGTCAGAATAGTTGATGTTTATTGGTTTTGTAACTTAAGATTACAAGTTACTCAATCTTTCTTTGCCTCAGTTTCCTCTTCTATAAATTTCTGATAATGTCTATTAAGCTGTTTTGAGGATTAAATGACTTGGTGCCTAGAAAGAACTTAAAGTGGTGCCTGAAACACAGAAAGCAGTATACAATTATAGTTAATATCATTAATGTTTATGCTTCAGGTTTACAAAGCACAGATTTATAATCCTTTAATAGCCAATGGTACCACTTTTCAAACACACAGCTTTTCTGCCATTCCATATTATGGTAGCTTGTATTTTCCAAAGATAGATCCAGTGATATTTCTCATCTCATTTACTACTTTAGAATGTGAATGTGGTACACCCTTGCCAAGAAGTGTTATCTAATTAACCTACCCATTAAACCTCAGCAGACTTTAGTGACTACTTGACCAATAAAATGTGACACAAGAAACATTCTGAAACTTCCAGGTTAGATCACAAGAAACCTTGCAACTTCATCTGTATCTGTTGAAACACATGCTGTTGGGATGCTCTTTTTTAGAATCCAGCCTCCATTTCCTGAGACGCCCAAGACACAATTTCTAGCCAAGAGCCAACATCAACTGTCAGCCATGTGATTGAGTAATTTTATATGTCCACCCCAACTGAGCCTGAAGTTTCATGACAGATTCCAAGCAACAGCCTCCCAGCTGAACCTAGCAACCCATAGAATCATGAGAGATAATAGTAAATTGTTGTTTTTAAGCTGTCAGGCTTTAAGATGATTTGTTATGTAGCAATAGTCAAGTAACACACATACCCTTTTGGTCTCCTTGCTGTAGGTTCTAAAAAAAAAAGAGAGCCACTTTGGTTTATCTATCTGTAAGTTGATCTACCCAAACACTATGCTACAAGCAAAGGCAAATTAAAATTCTAGCTGTTTCAAACTGCCAAGTCTTCTTGGATGTGATCTGGACAGAATATACATTCACAGCTTAGTTACAGTGATTTTCAGCATAAATATTTGAAAATAATTAGGTCTTTCAAGTGGTTCCCAACTTAAACTCTTCCCTGTCTTCAGGAATTCTAAATTGCCTTTTTATCAAAGTAACACTGGCTGCTACTAAGCTCCAGGATTTTTAAAACCCTACATGGGTAAAAACAGAATAATATAGCATTTAAATATTGTAAATGGTTTTATGCCACTTTAGGAAAATGTAAATACTGAATTGTATGTGTGTGTAGCAGATGACCTTGGTTTAGAGCAAGAAAAGCCAATGGACCTTCAGTTATGCAAAAGTATAACTATGATTCCTTTCTAAAAATATGAAGGTTTGAGGCTGCCACTCCAAAGAACTGAGCGTTCTGTACAACAATGTAAAGTTTTGTCTTACAGGAAAGCAGAGGTATAGCTTTGTAGATAATATTATCTTTAAAGTAGTGATTTTCAAACTTGAAACCACTTTTAAAATAAAAATTATTGGAAATCCTCAGCACTGTTTTAAATTATTATAAAATTATTTAAACATGTATAGACACAAAAGAAATACACATTGAGTGCCAACTTAATCTCAGGCACTGATCTAGGCGCTGCTAACAGACTATGTCCCTGAATTCAGGAAGTATATAATCTGGTGGAACTACGATTGTAAATGGAGCACACAACTTACTTTCCACACATGGTTTTATTCAAGATAGGAAAATACAGATTTGGGAAAATGCATTAATGCTGCGCTATTATAATCTGATGTCTTTGAAAGGCTAAAGGGCAAGATGTAGATAGGAGTGGAGATTCCCTTGGAGAGATTAGATGCTCGTG
The DNA here is from genome assembly GCF_028858775.2 of Pan troglodytes. Taxonomy (NCBI): domain Eukaryota; kingdom Metazoa; phylum Chordata; class Mammalia; order Primates; family Hominidae; genus Pan; species Pan troglodytes. Next base: position 55,757,320 of record NC_072413.2, read on the forward strand.
CTGTGAATTGTCCTGAAAAAGGGCTAAGCCAGGGGTCAGAAATGGGGATTCAGAAAGTAGGCCTTACAGGCAAGATAAAGATCCCCTCTCTACAGGTTCCCGTCAGTCAGATCTGGAGTATGAGGCAAAAAGTTGGCCACAAAGCCCATTCTGCATTGAGAACCACAGACACGAGCATTTTAAAAACCAATAAAAATGTCTGAAAATTGAGGAAAAATTATTAGTTCCAAAATTTGAAGACTGGTAAATGAATATTCATAGATGTTTGATTAAATGCCTACAAAATGTAACATTACATCAACAGTATTAATTTTTAAAATTTGTATTCATTAAAATTACATTTAAAAATAATTACTGGGTCAGATTATCTCATTTTACAAGAATTCTCAGATATGCACAATAGCCGAGATATCATTGCCAATCATAAATGAGTTGCCAGATAATTTCCAAAGGAAATATAAAAATCCACTCATATAGTCAATATGAAATTAATATGGGCTATAAGTATGTGTCAAAGCATTTGATAGGAAGTGGGGTATGGTCTCTAAAAGTTTGAGAACTTACAGGCAACAGAGATCTTAAATGCTCAGCAAAGGCCTGGTTTCCCAGAGCCCTTTCAGCAATGGTAAGTGCTTCCCTAGCCATGTTGAAGCAGGCCACGTATTAAGTGAGGAGAGGTATCAGTAAGGGGCCACCGGAGCCACTGTAAACCCATAGACTGCCTTTGTGTGATTTAGATGAAGGTGACCCCCTTTAGGTAAATGAAGCCCCAGCCAGGGTACAGCTCTTGATGAGTTGGGAGTAGAATGGATTTCAGCTCCTATTTGCCTATAGCCCAGGAGGCACATAAAGGCTGAAATACATCCTACTCACTACTCATCAAGAGCTGCACCTCTTTATTCAGAATACAACATGTACAAGCATTCAGGATAGCCATGAATAGTATTCTGTGGAAATGCTTCAGTTTGTGTAGTAACTGTTGATTACCCTGTGGCTGTACTTCCTTCTCATGGTCCTGAAACTTCAGTTAAGTATTCATGGAAAGTTTTGGCCTAGTCACTACTTTGCTGTAGGAAATGGAGGGGAAGGATTTGTTCCACTCTTGGGTCAAAAAGAAGAGAAAGATTCCCTGTCAGAATAGTGTAAATGAAGATAGTTGGGTGCAGTAGAGTGAGAATATGGCTCTCATTGTCAGCCAAGGCAGGCTAGGCCAGAGCCTAAGAGCACGGAAAGCCATTCCTGAGCAAAAGACAGCAAACCCTTGAACCCTTAAAGTAACTGGGGGACATTTGTGAGCATAGCGTATGATAGTCAGGTGCTTGAGGCTTGAGCACTATACATTGGGTACTTAAAATGAAATTCAAATTTATTTTATAGTCATAGGCTAGTGCCAAGTCAAAATACTAAGCTATAGCTTCTCTCCTTCACAGAAGCTCTAGTCTAACAAGAAATTCAAGCAGAATTAAGAGTGTTCAATAAAACATAAAAATAAAAACAAATATTGCCTTCTCAACTTAAGCTTTAATATATCAATAATTACCTTAAATGTAAATAGCCCAAATATACAAATCAAAAGACAGAGAGTGATAGATTATATAATAAAACACAGCCCATCTATATGCTGTTTACAAGAAATTCACTTCGAATTCTACAAAAAGGAGTGTATACACTAATATCTAATAAAGTGAATGAGAAAAAGAGGCACATTACTTAATAACAGAAGGATCAATCCATCAGGAAGACATATGATTCTAAATATGTGCTCACCCAACAACAGAGCCTCAATATATATAAAACAAACAGATGGACCTGAAAGAAGAAACCGAAAAATCCACAGTTAGAGTTGGGGATTTTGACACTCACCTCTCACTAACTGATAGAAGTACTAGACAGAAAATCAGCAAGGACATAGAGGATCTGAACAATACAATCAACAAATATGATCTAATTGGCATGTATAGAACTGTACAGTCAATAACAGCAGATTTCAGTTCTTTAAATTTGTTACATGGTCCTATATTCTGGCCATAAAACAAACCTAACAAATTTAAAGAATTAAAATCATACAATTTTTCTGATCAAACTAGAAATGAGTAACGGAAAGAAAATGACATAATCTCTAAATATGTGGACATTAAACAACATACTTTTACATTATGGATCAGAGATAGTCTCGAAGAAACTTTTAAAGTACTTAGAACTGAAATGAAAATACAACATATCAATATATGTAGGATACAGCTAAAGCAGTGTCAAGAGATAAATTTATTGTACTAAAATGCTTATATTAGGAATGCAGAAAGGTCATACATCCACCAAGAAACTAGAAAAGGAATAGCAAAATAAATCCAAGCAAATATAAAGATGGAAATAAAGATAATAGAATAAATAAAATTGAAAATAGGTAAATAATAAGAATCAATTGAAACAATCTTGTTCATTGAAAAAAATCAAGAAAGTTAATACAACTCTAGCAATACTGGCAAAAATAGAGAAAAGATACAAATCACCAAGATCAAGTATGGAACAAAGGATATACTAAAAATCCTTCAGCCATTAAAAGGATAGTAAGGGAATCCTACCAAAAACTATATACGCATACATTCAACAACTTAGAAGAAATGGACCAGTCTCTCAAAAACTTTTACAACTCTATCAAGGTGAACTAGATAACATAAATAGTCCTATTACCATTACAGAAACTGAATTCATTATTTAAAAGTTCTTGGAAAAGAAAGTTTTAGGTTGATGTTCACTGGAGAATTCTAGACGTTTTAAACACCAATTTTCCATAATCTCTTCCAAAAAAATAGAAGAGGAGGAAATATTTTCCAACTCACTTTGTGAGGCCAGTGTTATCATGACACCAACACGAGATAAGACAATATACAAAAGATGAAATATGAATTTTTCCAGATTTCCCATTGGGTGTACCTACATCAAAATGCTTTTTTCAGTTTATCCAATAAATATGGAGATGTATTTTTAAAAACGCATTTGCCTTCCTAACTTAGACTCCTGGTTCCACTTTTCAGAGGAAACTATTTCTAAGAGAATGCAATGAGCATTCCCTTTTTAGTCAAAGAGGTAAGACAAGAGATGTCTTTCCAAAATGCAACCGTGTTCTCCAAAAGTGTCCTGTGAACAACAAGGCCCACAGAAGAGTAAGCAGCAAAATATACTGGGGGTGAGGCTTCAAAAGTTAATTTCTTATCTTTGATCAGAAGTTCTCGTGGATTCACTAACCAAGCCTCCATGAACCGCTCCTATAAATCCAAATTCTCGAAATAATTCTTCCTAAAGAAAACCCTTTGCATTAATAGCAGATCACAATTTCTCTTTATTTGCTTGCATTTGGAGTTAACATAATTATATATGGAGTGACAGAGGAAAAGAAAACTTAAATATCCCAGCCATGGGGATACTATTAAAAGAGTCAACCTTGGGTTCTTGGTTTTTTTTTTCTTCTTTCTGAGACGAAGTCTTGCTCCGTCGCCCAGGCTACAGCGCAGTAGCGCAATCTCGGCTCACTACAATCTCTGCCTCCCAGGTTCAAGCAATCCTCCTGCCTCAGCCTCCTGAGTAGCTGAGACTCCAGGTGTGTGCCACCACGCCAGGCTAATTTTTGTATTTTTAGTAGCGATGGGGTTTCACCATGTTGGCCAGGCTGGTCTCAAACTCCCAACCTCAACTGATTTGCCTGCCTTCACCTTGGTTCCCATTTTTTAGTTGCTCTAAAGAGTACTGTTTGTAAGGAATTTCCAGAAAACATCACCCTTAACTTTTGAGAGCAAGGCAGCTAAACTATCCCAGGAATATTAGCATGAGCCCAAATACTTAAGAGCAACCCTACTAAGAACAACGCACAGCTTTTCCTAATAAGCCATTTTACTGCTCTGCATCACTACCCTGTTAATAGCCTCCAGCACCCGTGCTGGGCTTCCATTAGCAAGAACAGCCATGGGCTCAACTCACCCATGGGTCTGAGCACCCTCCTTTTCAAAATAATTGCTTTGAGCTCAGCCTCAAGACCTAACGTGCATGTTTTCCTTGCAACTGCCTCTATGCAAAACCAGGTGAATTTATTCTCTGAAAAAAAGACATGCCAGAATGTTAAACATTCTTCCAAAGAAATACAAAATTGGGGTGTGAATCTGTGCAGATGCAATCAGCCAAAACCTCATAAAATAATGCCATAATTTCAGTGTCACAAATCCATCATCTTAACTATTTATTTTAACATTTAATGAATGGAAACCTGCCTTTCTCATTTTAGAAGATGAATTCATAAATTCTAGTAAAAATTATCATCTCTGAAGAGAGGCTGCACAGGCCCACAAAGACAGGCATTCAACCAGAAAAACTTAGTCAGTGCTAGAAGAACCACATCATCCCCTACTACAGGGCCCCTATGGAAAGTATGGAAAAGTGGACAAAGGATACTTCATACAATGTTTCTTGGGTGTTTAGGGATTCTGTAACAGACATGTACTTCAGCTTTCGAAAGAAATGAAAATGAATTTTCTGCCTGTTTCTTTATAAGACCTGATATAAGGGTTTTAAATGGATTTTGATCACAATTTTTCACAGCCTGAGGGTGAGCATTTTTTGAAAAAGAGTGGTCATATTTTCAATATTTTACATATGCTTTGCATTAATCATTTAAAACACCATCTGCCTTCTTTGCCAAGGGCCCCAGTTCTGAATTTAGAAAAGAAAGTACAGCCAAAACCCCACAGAAACAAAATTTAAACTCTGTTAAGAACACTAACCCAGAGATTCATTCTGTGTACAGTAGAGCAGGGTTCCAGGTAACTCCTCTGGATCGGTGAGATGGAAGCTGGCTCTCCACTAAGGGAAGAGCCCATTAAAATGCTGTTCACCAGGGGCATGGAAGTGCACTCAGAGGGCCATTCCAACAGAAAAGCACCGAGGTCACGGGGCTCTTCCTGTCCGACAAGTGATGGCAGTGCCAGGTTGAGGGTTACTAAATGACAGGATATCTGTCTATGGTTTATTTCTGTGTAATTGGTAGTATGCCAGCTTGCAGCATTTGAGGTTGTTTTGTACATATGTTGTAGGGGTCGGGGAGTTGTTGGGCGTAGTTTGTTTTGCTTTCACAGTTCAAAGGTCAGAAATACTGTATTTTCAGCTTAGTCATCATCACTGAGATAAGGGCTATACTATCTCAATGAACAAGTCTCCCAGAAAAAGCAAGCATAAAATCAAGCATTGTGAGGAGTGGAAAAAAAGACAAGGGCAGGGCTTAAACTCTTGGACTATTTTTCACCTTCACAGCCTCTCTCTTCCTTGGGAGCTCTCCAAGGACCCTGAACTGTGAAGGAGGGTTTTTCCAATGCAGGGGTGGGCAACTGGGATTTGCATATTTGTGATTTGCAAGGATTTTCAAGTCAAATTTCATATGTGCCTTTCTCTGTGGCCAGGAAAAGAATACAAGTCTTGGTATTTTTCTAATCCAGTCAATGCTTGGAACTTTCAGGACAATTTATTATCGTGTAAGTTACAGTATAGGATAGTACAATCTTGGCTTTGCATTTAAAACCATGGGAAGGATTTATACCCAAAACCCTATTTGGTCCTGCATACTCAGGGGATAAGATTTCTTCACTTCAAATGTCTTAATATGAAAAACTGAGGCACTAGTATTTCACATGTCAAAACTTCACTGGCCAATTGTAAATTTCAAATCAAGCCTTCCCCCATGGAATTCTCACAGGAACTCTGTCTCATAACCAATTTCTGTATCATTTCAGGGCCTGACTGCTTTTTTAGCATAGATGAATTCTTTTGGAGAGTATAATTTCACCCCATATTCTTCTAAGGACTCTTCTACACCTCTAGTCCCTCCAAGTCCATTAAGTGAGATCATTTTCCTCACTCTGCACTTATTAATTGTACACTTACCTGACTGAAAATCTCACCTCACCCACTTCACCTCCATTTGTGTTCCTACATCATAGTTCCGTTTAATATGTCTAAAAACTCATTTCTCATGTGCAGTCTCAAATTTCTCTGCCTTCCATCCATAAGTGGGGCTGAAAATATGCTCCACAGGTTACAAATGACTTTGGACCAAAGGTGCTGTGAAGCTGTAATCAAATTGCATAAATACTACAGTACCATGAATAAAGAAACTAGCAGGCGATATTTTCTGTCAACATAAAAAAGAAGGTTAAAACTTGGCTCTATACACATAGAATCTGCTACAAATTGTTTTCCTGAAGTTATAGGTTGTCACTTCACAAATTTTTCAACACTTTTAATTAATTAATTAATTAATTAACTTATTTATTTATTTGAGACAGTGTCTTGCTCTGTTGCCCAGGCTGGAGTGCAGTGGTGTGATCACCGCTCACTGCAATCTCTGCCTTCTGGGCTTGAGTGATCCTCCCATCTTAGCCTCCTGAGTAGTTGGGACTACAGGCATTTGCCACCACACTAACTTAAAAAAATATTTTTTGGAGAAACAGGATCTTTCTGTGTTGTCCAGGCTGGTTTTGAACGCCTGCGCTCAAGCACTCTTTCTGCTTTGGCCTCCCAAAGTTCTGGGATTGCAGGTATAAGCCACTGTGCCTGGTCTCAATACTTTTTTTTTAAAGCATAGCTATATTTTGTAGATAAGGGTATCTGTGCTTCACCATATGTTCTCACAGTTAATTTCACTTTGCATAGTGTGTGTTATCTTTGACATTATAATCCCCTTTCAAATCCTTACTTATCCCTGTGTCTTCATGCACAACTACACATCGAAATAGGAAAACATATCTGTGAAGCAACATCAAAAAAATGCACTTGAGGCTTAATATAATATGCTGTGCTATACATGCTTTTAGCCACTTTTTCACTGTCAGAAAGCAAAATGCCATGACTTAGCCGAAGAGGAGAAATTTTGCTCAAATTTTCTCCTCTGGATTATGGAAGAAAATATAATGACAAATGTCAAACTCAGGGAATAATTCCTGGAATAAAATTCATATAGTGAAACCAGACAATTAACTGCTTCCCTGAAGCCAATTATGTATGCTAAATAGCCTTCACTGTTTTTTTAGTTTGTTCTTTTAGTTTTTATTTTTTTGTTTTGATTAGGGGGTACATGTGCTTGTTTGTTATATGGGTATATTGCATACTGGTGGGGATTGGGATTCTAGTGTATTTACTACCCAAATAGTGAACATTGTACCTAATAGGTAATTTTTCAACCTTCACCCCACTCTCACTTTTCTCCTTTTGGAGTCCCCAGTGTCTATTATTTCCATCTTTATATGTACCCATTGTTTAGTTTCCACTTATAAGTGAGGACATGTAGTATTTGATTTCAGGCTTTTGAGTTAGTTCACTTAGAACAATAGCCTCTAGCTCCACCCATGATGCTGCAAAGGATGATATTTCATGGCTGCATAGTATTCCATGGTTTATATATCACATTTATTTATTCATTCAACTGCTGATGGACACTTAGGTTGGTTCCATGACTTTCATGTTGTGAATAGTGCTGCTGTGAATGTATGAGTACAGGTGTCTTTTTGATATAATGATTTCTTTTCCCTTAGGTAGATAACCAATAGTGGGATTGCCAGATCAAATGGTAGTTCTATTTTTAGTTCTTTGAGAAATCTCTGTACTGTTTTCCATAGAGGTTGAACAAATTTACATTCCACCAACAACATATAAGCATTCCCTTTTCTCCATATCCATGCCAACATCTGTTGTGTTTTTTTGACATTTTAATAGTAACCATTATGACTGAGGTAAGGTATCTCATAATTTCTCTGATGATCGGTGATGTTGAGCATTTTTTCATGGGTTTGTTGGCTGCTTTTATTTCTTCTTTTGAGAAATGTCATTCATGTCTTTTGCCCAGCTTTTAATGGGGTTATTTGCTTTTATTCTTGCTGAGTTGAGTTCCTTGTTGATTCTGGACATTAGTCCTTTGTCAAAGGCATAATTTGCAAATGCACTGACTAGTTTTTGTTGAGGTATGTGCTAGGCAGATGTACTGTACACATATACATAACTCACCAACTCTACAAGGAAGTTATTACTGAACCCATCTTATGAATGAGGCAAATAGCATCATCTATTCCATTGAGATCTTACAGTTAATATGGGACAAAGCCAGTAAACAGTTAAGTGTTACATTTAGTATGGAATAAAGCCAGAATTCACACCTAGGTCTGTCACCAAGGTCTGTGCCATTTCTCTCTGCCACTGTGAAGAGATATCTTTTATTGGGAAAATTAGCCTACTATATTTGGCTACAACTTTTCCAGTGTAGATCCTGGTCACTCAACTTTAAAAAACAACAGGTTGCATAAAAATAGATTTTTTAAAAGCAGAAAATAGACCAAAAAAAAGGCTCTAGAAAAACAATTGTTTAACATGACCTGAAACATGAAAATAATTAACAGTTCATCAGTTGTTTATGGCAATTGCCCAGGTACTTCAGGGTACTGTGAAAGTACAGTCACTTCCATGTCATCCCCAGATCTCTAATAGAATCCCTCAGAAGTTCGTACTAACTCTAGGCCCTGAGAAATTGGTATGCACTAGTCACAGGAGCCCATGTATTAAATTCGTGCCACAAGAAAAATATCTCCCAGACCTTGCCTTCCTTTAGGAATACAAGGAGAAAATTATAAAATGTATAGTGGAGTTCAGAAAACAAAGCAATCCAAATAAGACCAGTATACCTTGACAATCTTTGATACACCATCCATGTATTAAAAAGGAGTGCAAGTGGAAGACTTCTCCAGGGTTGCCTATGAGATGCAGCCAGGAGGAACATCTCCAAATGAGGGAAGGGGACATAGGGATGACTGGCAGGCTACTAGCAGATCTTTAGAGGGAAGGCATTGAGAGTGAACAGAGAGGGAAGACACAGATGCTGGGCTGAAAGGGGAGGAAGCTGGAAACCCTGCATGGGGCTACCACACCCCAGGACTTGTTCCTGGCCCCCACTGACTGCTGTGAGAGGAGTGAGTTGAACAGGCAAGGAGAAACCCACTCTCACCGTGAGCCTCTGAATGCCCATGCAGGAGACCTCTTGACCACTATGGACACTTGTGTTGGCAGGGAGAGCTTCTTAGAGAAGTGGTAGGGGCAGAACTCCAACTGGTGCAGAGTCCAGAGGGCTTAGTGTGAGAGCATCTGTAGTGGAGCACAACCAGGGATGCCCATCCCCCTAGGCTCGACTTGCTCCCATGGGAGACTTTAGCCCTAGGGGAACTGTCCGACCTGAACCCTGCGAGGTAGTCTTGCCCATGAGACCGGGCAGTCCAATCTGAGAACCCCATAGTCTGCTGGCCTTTCTCAGGGCCTCCAGCCTGGCCACACCTGCTTGCAGTACAGCCCCTGGGGGCCTGCATCATAGCTTCCGTGCTGGTGGACTGCACCTTACCAGAGCTCCAGCAGAATGCCCCTGCAAACACTCACCAGCCCACCTGCTCCCTCCCCCATTGCAGCCTCCCCTGTACCACTTTGCCTGCAAGCACTTGCCCAGAGCCACATCCTGCATTGCTTTGAAGGCATGTGTGTGTGCCAGCAGATCTTGCCTTCCCTTCCTGCCAGCACGTTTGTGCATGTGCACCAAGCCACTGCTGCCAGCATAAGTGCGCTCTGCCCTTCTACCCCCCACCACACCACCATTGTCATTGGAACCTTATCAGACATGGAGCCTGCCAGCCCTGCCCCCACCAGCACTCCACCATAGTGGCCACACTGCCACTAGTGCAAAACAAGGCATGGAGAACAGTGGACCCAACGACCTCCTGAGTGAATGCACACAGAGTGTGCAAACAGTCCTGTGCCCACCAGCACCCCACCCCTGTGCTAACACCATCACCAGTGCACATGTGCACACAGTAGCAGGCGGGGGCCCCAAAACCCAAGCCATGCTACCACCACCACTGCTGGGAACACCTGCGTGGAGGCCAGAACTCCAGCACCCACTAGCACCCTGCTGCAGCCGATGAGTGTGCACCTCACCACACTGCTGCTGCCACTGCTGCTGGCACCTGTAAACAAGGACAAATCCTACTGCTACTGCCCTATGAAGTGTTTTAGCTGGCACCAGCCATTGGAGTCTTGGAACCAGTGGTCCAGGAGCACCTCAGCCCCTCCGGTGCAGCAGGTTCCTAACCTGGAGGAGCCAGATAACAAAGCTGAGGCCAATATCAGTCCCTCAGAATTACAATATGCAGTCTAGGAGTTCTGAGCTGAGCCTTGGCTCTTTAAGGTTTTCCAGAAATGAAGCCAGTCGACTGAACCCATCTTATACCACGATCAAACCCTCAAGGTCATCAATGGGATAACAGAAATAAAATCCATCCAAAGGAAAGCAACTTCAGAGATTGAAAGAACATCTGCTCACAAAGATGAGAAAGAACCAGCACAAAAACTCTGACAACTCAAAAAGCCAGAGTGTCTTCTTTTCTCCAAATGATTGCACTAGTTCTTCAGCAAGGGTTCTTAACTGGGCTGAGATGGCTGAAATGACAGGAATATAATTCAGAATATGTATAGAAATGAAGATCATTGAGATTCAGGAGAACACTGAAACCCAATCTAAGGAAGCTAAGAATCACAATAAAATGATACAGAATCTTACAGACAAAATAGCCAGTGTAGAAAAGAATGTAACTGACCTGATAGAGCTGAAAAACATGCTACAAGAATTTCATAATGCAACTGCAAGTATTAACAGCAGAATAAACCAAATGGAGGAAAGAATCTCAGAGCTCGAAGACTGGTTTTCTGAAATAAGACAGAAAAGAATAAAAGAAAGAAAAGAAAAGGAATGAACAAAACCTCCAAGAAATATGGGATTATGTTAGGAGACCAAATCTATGATTCACTGGTGTTCCTGAAAGAGATGGAGTGAATGGAAGAAACTTGGAAAATTTATTTCAAGATATCATCCATGAAAACTTCTCCAACCTAGCTAGAGAGGACATTCCAATTCAGGAAATGCAACAAACCCCTGCAAAATACTTTACAAGAAGATCATCCCCAAAATATACAATTATCAGATTTTCTGAGATCAAAATGAAAGGAAAAAACATTAAAGCCTGGGCGTGGTGGCTCACGCCTGTAATCCCAGCACTTTGGGAGGCCACGGGCGGATCACGAGGTCAGGAGATCAAGACGATCCTGGTTAACATGGTGAAACCCCTTCTCTACTAAAAATACAAAAAATTTGCCAGGAGTGGTGGCACGTGCCTGTAATCCCAGCTAATTGGGAGGCTGAGGCAGGAGAATCGCTTGAACCCAGAAGGCAGAGGTTGCAGTCAGCCAAGATCATGCCACTGCACTCCAGCTTGGGCAGCAGAGCAAGACTCCACCTCAAAAAAAAAAAAAAAAAATTAAAGGCAGCTAGAAAAGTCAGATTCCCTAGAAAGGGACACCCATAAGACTAACAGTGGATTTCTCAGCAGAAACTCTATAAGCCAGAAGAGAGTGAGAGCCTATATTCAAGATTCTTAAAGAAAATAAATTCCAACCAAGGATTTCCTATCTGGCCAAATTAAGCTTTGGAAACACAAGAGAAATAAGATCCTTTTCAGACAAGTAAATGCCGAGGGTCTCATAAGAGCTGCCTTACAAGAGCTCCTGAAAGAAGCACTAAATGTGGAAAGGAAAGATGGTTATCAGCCACTAAAAAACACACTTAAGTACACAGATCAGTGACACTATAAAGCAACCACACAAACAAGTCAGCATAATAACTAACTAACAACACGATGACAGGATTAAGTCCACACATATCAATACTACCCTTGAATGTGAATGGGCAAAATGCTCCGAGTAAAGAAAGGATGTGGAGAAATAGGAAAACTTTTACACTATTGGTGCAAGTGTAAACTAGTTCAACCATTGTGGAAGACAGTGTGGTGATTCCTCAAGAATCTAGAACTAGAAATACCATTTGACCCAGCCATCCCATTACTGGGTATATACCCAAAGGATTATAAATCATGCTACTATAAAGACACATGCACATGTATGTTTATTGTGGCACTATTCACAATAGCAAAGACTTGGAACCAACCCAAATGTCCATCAATGATAGACTGGATTAAGAAAATGTGGCACATATACACCATGGAATACTATACAGTCATAAAAAAAGGATGAGTTAATGTCTTTTGCGTGGACATGGATGAAGATGGGAACCATCATTCTAAGCAAACTATCACAGGGACAGAAATCCAAACACTGCATGTTCTCACTCATAGATGGGAGCTGAAAAACGAGAACACATGGACACAGGGCAGGGAACATCACAAACAGAGGCCTGTCGCGGGGGTGAGGGGCTGGGGGAGGGATAGCATTAGGAGAAATACCTAATGTAAATGACGAGTTGATGGGTGTAGCAAACCAACATGGCACATGTATACCTATGTAACAAATCTGCATGTTGTACCCATGTACCCTGGAACTTAAAGCATAATAATAATAATAATAAAAGGCAAACAGTGGCAAGCTGGATAAAGAAGCAAGGCAAGACCCAATGGTATGCCATCTTCCAGAGACCCATCTCACATGGAATGACACCCATAAACTCAAAAAAGAGATGGAGAAAAATCTACAAAGCAAATGGGGAACAGAAAAAAGTAAGGTTGGTGACATGGTTTGGCTGTGTCCCCACCCAAATCTCATCTTGAATTGTAACTCCCACAATTCCCACATGTCATGGGGAGAACCTGGTGGGAGGTGATTGAACTATGGGGACAGGTGTTTCCTATGCTGTTCTCATGTTAGTAAATGAGTCTAACCAGATCTGATGGTTTTTAAAAAAAGGAAGTTTCTCTGCATAAGCTCTCTCTCTTTGCCTGCTGTCATCCATGTAACATGACTTGCTCCTCCTTGTCTTCTGCCATGATTGTGGCTATGCCAGCCACATGGAACTATAAGCCCAACTAAACCTCTTTCTTTTGTAAATTGCCCAGTCTTGGGTATGTCTTTATCAGCAGCATGAGAATGGACTAATACAGTTGGAATCCTAATTTCAGACTTTAAACCAACAAAGATCAAAAAAGACAAGGAAGGACATTAACTACATAAAGATAAGGGTTCAATTCAACAAAAAGAGCTAACTATCCTAAATATATATGCGCCCAACACAGGAGCACCGAGATTCATAAAACAAGTTCTTAGAGACCTTCAAAGAGACTTAGACTCCCACATTAAAACAGTGGGAGACTTCAATACCCACTGACAATATTAGATCATTGAGGCAGAAAATCAACAAAATATTAATACCTGAACTCGACACTGGACCAAATGGACCTAATAGACATCTACAGAACTATACACCCCAAACCAATAGAATATATGTTCTTATTGCCATATGGTACATACTCTAAAATCAACTACACAATCAGATATAAAACAATGCTCAGCAAATTAAAAAAAAAAAAAATTATACCAAGCTCACTCTCAGACCACAGCACAATAAAAATAGAAATCAAGACTAAGAAAATCACTTGTAACCATACAATTACATGGAAATTAAATAAACTGCTCCTGAATGACTTTTGGGTAAGTAATGAAATTAAGGCAGAAATCAAAAAGTTCTTTTAAACCAATGAGAATAATGATACAAAATACCACAATCTCTTGGACACTGATAAAGCAGTGTTAAGAGGGAAATTTATAGCACTAAATGTCTACATCAAAAAGTTAAAAAGATCTCAAGTTAACAACCTAACATCACAACTAAAAGAACTAGAGAAGCAAGAACCAACCAATCCCAAAGCTAGCAGAAGACAAAAAAAATAATAATAATAATAATAATAATAATAACCAAAATCAGAGCTGAAGTGAAGGACATTGGGACACAAAAACCATTCAATAGATCAGTGAATCCAGGAGTTGGTTTTTTGAAAAAATTCATAAACTAGACAGACTGCTAGCTAGACAAAGAAGAAAAGATCAGAAGGTCCAAATAAACATAATTAGAAAAGATAAAGGAGATATTACCACTGACCTCACAGAATACAAATAACTATCAGAGACTACTATGAACATCTCTTTGCAAACAAACTAGAAAATCAAGAAGAAATGGATATATTCCTGGGTACATACACCCTCCCAAGACTGAACCAGGAAGAAATTGAATCCCTGAAAAGACCAATAACAAGCTCTGAAATTAAATCAGTAATAAATATACCAGATGTACAAAGAAGAGCTGATACCATTCCTACTGAAACTGTTCCAAAAACCTGAAGAGGAAGGACTTCTCCCCATCTCATTCTGAGGCCAGCATCATCCTGATACCAAAATCTGGCAGAGATACAACAAAAAAATGAACTTCAGGCCAATATCCTTAATGAACATTGATGCAAAAACCTTCAACAAAATACTGGCAAAGCAAATCCAGCAGCACATCAAAAAGCTAATCCACCATGATCAAGTAGGCTTTATCCCTGGGATGCAAGGTTGGTTCAACACCAATAAAATCGATAAATGTGCTTCATTGCATAAACAGAACTAAAGACAAAAACCACAAGATTATCTCAATAGATGCAGAAAAAGCTTTCAATAAAACTCAACACCCCTTCGTATTAAAAACTCTCAACAAACTAGGTATTGATGGAATATACCTCAAAATAATAACAGCCATTTATGACAAACCCACAGTCAACATCATTCTGAATGGGAAAAACCTAGAAGCATTCCCCTTGAAAACCAGTACAAGACAAGGATGCCCTCTCTCACTACTCTTATTCAACAAAGTATTGGAAGTCTTAGCCAGAGCAATCAGGCAAAAGAAAGAAATAAATGACATCCAAATAGAAAGAGAATAAGTCAAACTATCCCTGTTTGCAGATGACATGATTCTATATCTAGAAAACCCCATAGACTTGGCCCAAAAGCTCCTTCAGCTGATAAATAACTTCAGCAAAGTTTCAGGATACAAAATCAATGTACAAAAATCATTAGCATTCCTATACACCAACAACAGCCAAGCCAAGGGCCAAATCAACAATGCAATCCCATTCACAATTGCCACAAAAAGAATCAAATACCTAGAATTACAGCTAACCAAGGAGAGAAAAAGATCTCTACAATAAGAATTACAAAACACTACTCAAAAAAAAAAATCGGAGATGACACAAACAAATGGAAAAACATTTCATGCTCACAGATAGAATCAATATTGTTAAAATGGCCATGCTCCCTGAAGAAATTTACAGATTCAGTGTTGTTCCTATCAAACTACCAGTGACATTCTTCACAGAACTAGAAAGAACTGTTTTAAAATTTCTATGGAACTAGAAAAGAACTCAAATAGCCAAGGCAAAAGAACAAAAAGAACAAAACAAGAGCCATCACACTACTTGACTTGAAACTATGTTACAGGATTACAGTAACTAAAACAGCATGGTACTGGTATAAAAACAGACACAAATAAAACATAAGACACATATAAAAACACAGACCAAGGGAACAGAATAGAGAGTCCAGAAATAATGCTGCACCCCCACAACCATCTGATCTTTGACAAAGCTGACAAAAACAAGCAAGGCCATATGCAGAACATTGAAACTGGACCACTTCCTTATGCCATATACAAAAGCCAACATAAGATGAATTAAAAACTTAAATGTAAAACCCAAAACTATAAAAACCCTGGAAGAAAATCTAGGCAATACCATTCCGGACATAGGAATTGGCAAAGATTTCATGAGGAAGACACCAAAAGCAATTACAACAAAAGCAAAAATTGACAAGTGGAATCTAATTAAACTAAAGAGCTTCTACACAGCAAAACAAACTATCAACAGAGTAAACAGACGACCTACAGAATGGGAGAAATATTTGCAAGCAATGCATCTGACAAAGGTCTAATATCCAGCATCTATTAGGAACTTAAACAAATTTACAAGGAAAAAAACCCACTATGTTAAAAAGTGGGCAAAAAAACATGAATGGACACTTCTAAAAGAAGACATACATGTGCCCAACAAGCATATTTTTAAAAGCTCAATATCACAGATCATTAGAGAAATGCAAATCAAAACCATAATAGGTACCATCTCACACTCCTCAAAGTGGCTATTACTAAAAAGTCAAGAAATAACAGATACTGGTGAGGTTGCAGAGAAGGGGAATGTTTATACACTGTTGGTAGGAGTGTAAATTAGTTCAACCATTGTAGAAAGCAGTGTGATGATTCCTCAAAGAGCTAAAAGTGGAGCTCATATTTGACCCAGCAACTCATGACTGCGTATATACCCAAAGGAATATAAATCATTCTACCATAAAGACACATGAATGCATATGTTCATTGTAGTATTATTCACAATAGCAAAGACATGAAATCAACCTAAATGCTCATCAATGGCAGACTGAATAAAGAAAATGTGGTAGATATACATCATGGAATACTATGCAGCCATAAAAAAGAACAAGATCATGTCCTTTGCAGGAAAATGAATGGAGCTGGAGGCCATCATCCTTAGCAAACTGATGCAGGAACAGAAAACCAAATAGCTCATATTCTCACTTACAAGTGGGAGTTACATGATGAGAACACATGGACACAAAGAGAGGAACAACAGACACTAGAGTCTACCTGAGGGTGCAGGTTGGGAGGAGGGAGAAGAGCAGAAAAAATAACTATTGGTTACTAGGCTTAATACCTGGGTGATAAAGTAATCTGTATATCAAACCCCCATGACACAAGTTTACCTATATAACAAACCTGCACATGTACCCCTGAACCTAAAAGTTTTTTAAAAAGAAAGTAGTACAAGTAAAAAGTGTTTATCACAATTACCTTTTAGTTATCAAGGACAGTTTAATGTATTCATCACTAACAGAGTAATCTGTAAGACATATTTTAGAAATGTTATCAGAATTAATTTATATGAGTCTGTTACATTTACCCAAATGAGTGCAAGTACAGTTGACCCTTGAGCAATAATGAGTTTGAACTTCACACATCCACTTATACATGGATTTTTTTCAATATACTGGGAAATTTTTGAACATTTGCAACAATTTCAAAAACTCCCAGAAAAACTGAGTAGCCTAGAAATATCAAAAAAAAAAGGTATGTCATGAATGTATAAAATATATGTAGATACTAGTCTATTTGGACATTTAACACCATAAAACGTACACAAATCTGCTATACAAAGTTAAAATTTATTAAAACCTATGGGTAAACAGAGACCATACATGGTGGTGTTTGCAGTTAAGAGCATGTAAATAAATGTAAAGACAGAGCATTAAATTGTAACTGCATAAAACTAACTTTAGTACATACTGTATGTACTACAGTAATGATTTTGTAGCCACCTCTGGTTGCTGTTGCTGTGAGCTCAAGTGTTGTCAGCATCTGCTTAAAACACCCTGCGTAAGCAGTTTGTCCTCCAGTAAATTGTGTATGACAGTAAAAACCTGATCTCTCCCGGTTCACACACATTTTGCAATGTGTTTAGTACAATACCATAAACTTTGAATAACACCATTAGAACCATATAAAGTGCCACTAGTGATGCTGGAAGTGCTCCCAAGAAGCAGAGAAAAGTCATGACATTACAAAAATAGAGTTGAATTGCTTGAAATGTGGCATAAATTGAAGTCTGCAGCTGTGGTTGCCGGCTATCTCAAGATAAATGAATCCTGAATAAGGACAATTGTAAAAAAGGAAGGAAGGAAGGAAGGGAGCTGGGAGGGAGGGGAAATGTGTGAAGCTGTTGCTGCAGCTATACCAGCAGCCATGAAAACCCTGCATTTTTTGCAAGATACCTTTTGAAATCATATTAAAAATGCTGCTTTTATGTGGGTGGAGGATCGCTATCCAAAAAGTATACCTGTAGACTCTAATATGATTTGAGAAAAAGTGGTCATTATATGACAACTTAAAGCAAAAGGAAGATGAAGTATCTAAAGCTGGAGGATTTAATGTCAGCAAAGGATGGTTTAACAATTTTTTAAAATATCAAGCAGCTTCTGTCCACCAAGAGGCAGCAGAGAGTTCCCAGATGCCACTAAGAAAATTATTGAAGAAAAAGGATAACTGTCTGAACACGTTTATAATGCAGACAACAGTCTCCTATTCTGGAAAAAAAAAATGCCACAAAGGACATTTATTAGTAAGAAAGAGAAGCGAGCACCAGGATTTAAGGCAGGAAGGAATGGGCTAACTCTACTGTTTTGTGCAAATGTAGTTGGGTTTATCATCAGGACACCCCTTATCAAAAAAGTTGCTAACTCCAGAAGTTTAAAGGGAAAATACCAACACCAGCAGCCAATCTTTTGTTTGTACAACAAGGCCTGGACAATAAGAACCATTTTTCTGGGTTGCTCCATTGATGCTTTGTCTCTGAAGTCAGGAAGCACCTTGCCAGCATGGGACAGCCCTTTAAAGTCCTTTTGGCATTGGACAATGGCCCAGCCACCCAGAATCTCATGAGTTCAAAAATCAAAGATTGTTGTCTATTTGCCCCTAAACACAACATCTCTAATTCAGCCTTTAGATCAGTGGGTCACAAGAATCTTTAAGGCTCATTACACAAGATATTCTATGAAAGATTATCAACACTATGGAAGAGAACCCTGACAGAGAGAAGATAATAAAAATCTAGGATTACATTATAGAAGATGCTGTCGTTGATATAGAAAAAGTTGTGAAAGCCATCAAGCTCAAAACAATAAATTCCTGCTGAAAAAACTGTCTGTTTTGTATGACTTCACAGGATTTATGACAGAGCTAATCAAGGAAATAATGAAAAAGATATGGAAATGGCAAAAAAGTGATTAGTGAAGGGTTTCAAGATGTGTGTATTGGCGAAACTGAAGAGCTAATAGGTATCACACCAGAGGAATTAACTGAAGATGACATGATGGAGATGAGTGCTTCCAAACCAGTGCTAGAGAATGAGAAAGACATAGAAGAAGCAGTGCCAGAAAAAAAATGATTTTAAACAATCTGGCTAAAGGGTCCCAATTATTCAAGACTGCTTTTAACTTCTTTTACAACATAGACCTTTTGTGTGGTACAGGCACTGAAACTAAATTAGATGGTAGAAGAAGGACTAGTACCATATAGAAACATTTTTAGGGCTGGGTGTACTGGCTCATGCCTGTAATTACAACACTTTGGGAGGCCAAGGCAGGAGGATTGCTTGAGGCTAATATGTCAAGACCAGCCTGGGCTACATGGTAAGATCCTGTCTCTATAAAAAATATTTTTTTCTTAGTCAGGGGCGTGCCTGTAGTCCCAGCTACTTGGGAGGCTGTGCTGGGAGAATCTCTTGTGCCCAAGAGGTTGAGGCTACAGTAAGCTATGATTTCACCACTGCAGTCTAGCCTGGGTAACAGAGACTCTGTCTCTTCAAACAAAACAAAACAAGAAACATTTTTAGGGAAATGAGAAAGAAAAAAATCAAACAAAAATAACGATGCATTTTTATAAAGTTATAACGAGTATACCTAACTCTCTTGCCTCCCCTTCCACCTCTGCCACCCAGGAGACAGCAATACCAATCCCTCCTTGTCCTCTTCCTCCTCAGCCTGCTCAACATGAAGATGATGAGGATAAAGACCTTTACAATGATCCACTTCCACTTAATGAAGAATGGGATGTTTTCTCTTCCTTATGCTTTTCTTAATAACATTTTTTCTCTACCTTATTGTAAGAATACTCTATATAATACACATAACATATACATTTTATGTTAACTGACTGTTCATATTATTGGTAAGGCTTCCAGCCAACAGTAGGCTATTAGTCGTTAAGTTTTGAAGAAGTCAAAAGTCATAGATTTTTGACTGCACAGGGAGGTTTTGCCTCTAACCCCTGCCTGTGCAAAGGTCAGCTATGGTTTAAATATTTTGATGATTAAAAATTAAGCCTCGGTTACCTGAAGTTTATACTACATGAAATATCTCTGTCATGGTGCCAGATATCATAATTTAACCCAGATGGCAGCTATGGTATCACACTGACTCTTGGCCAGGGGCAACAAACTTCTCTCCTTGATGATAGATAATCGAGCCCTCCATTGCACGGCACCCCTGCCTGCTTCCCCTGACAATGAAATGAGACAGTAGTACATAAATTACTTTTAAAAAGCACTCAGTAAGGCAGGACTACATTGCAGTTCTGTACAGAGCAGTATGCGGAGGCTTGTGTTGTGAATTTTAGCTCCAGATAACTGTAAGAACAAACCAGCAATCCCGAGAGGACCCACAGACCCTCTGAAGGAAGCAGACTGCTCATACAGGACCCAGGAGACACCCCAAATACTGTGAGTGCCCCAACTGCAGAAGTGGGGAAGGGAGACCCTCCTCTCCCAAATGCACACCCCTACTGGAGAACCTGAAGGTCTGTTTGCAGGAGAAGTTTCTGACTTTACCTGGAGCTGAGTCAATTTAGAGAGCTAAGTGAAATACTGGGGAAGAGGAAGCAGCAAAAATGCCCTGGGAGCTTTCTGGGTCCCCTGGCAGGCAATTCCTGCCTAGTACCACAGGGATCCATTGGGAGGGTGGCCAGAGAAGCAGGGGTAAGACTCTGCAGGGAGAAGGAATTCTCTAGCTGAACTTGGTAACAATTTGAATGGGGCAAGAAGCCTCCTGGCCAGAACCTGGGGGAGGGCACAAATTCAGTGTGCAGACTCCACAGGCAGGGGAAGAACCAAGCCCTTTTCTTTGGCAGCTGGAAGACGGGTAACCTGGGGCAAGTTTTCAAGCCCCTCTCACCCTCTGCCTGGAAATAAACTCAGGGCTGTTGGGGGTAGGGCACAGTGGGAGTGAGACTGGCCCTTCAGTTTGCATGGGAGCTGGGTGAGGGCTATGAGTGCTGGATTTCCTTCACTTCCCTGACAACCTGCATGACTCAGCAGAGGCAGCCATAATTCTCCTAGGTACACAACTGCGGTGACTTAGGAACCTCACTCCCATACCTCACAGCAGCTGCAGCAAGATCCGCCCAATGAGTGTCTGAGCTCAGATATGTCTAGCCCTGCCCCCACCTAATGGTCCTTCCCTATCCACCCTGGTAGCAGAAGACAAAGGGCATATAATCTTGGGAGTTCTAGGGCCCCGCCCACTGCTGGTCCCTCTCCACACTACTACAGCTGATGCTCTCTGGAAAGTGCCACCTCCTCACAGGAGGCCAACTGGCACAAAAACAGAGCATTAAACCACTAAAGCTAAGAACCCTCATGGAGTCCATTGCACTCCCTTGTCACGTCCACCAGAACAGGTGCAGGTATCCTGGCTGGGAGGTCCATAGATGGTTCACATCACAGGACTCTATGCAGACAATGCCCAGTACCAGCCCGGAGCCAGGTAGACTCACTGAGTGGCTAGACCCAGAAGAGAGACAACGATCACTGCAGTTCAGCTCACAGGAAGCCTCATACTTAGGAAAACAGGGAGAGTACCACATCAAGGGAACATTCCATGGGTCAAAAGAATCTGAACAGCCTTCAGCCCTAGACCTTCCCTCTGACAGAGCCTGCCCAAATGAGAAGGAACCAGAAAACCAACCCTGGTAATATGACAAAACATGGCTCTTCAGCACCCCTCAAAAATCATATTAGTTCACCAGCAATGGACCCAAACCAAGAAGAGATCCCAGATTTGCCTAAAGAAGAATTTAGGAGGTTAGTTATTAAGCTAATCAGGGAGGCACCAGAGAAAGGTGAAGCCCAGTGCAAGGAAATCCAAAAAATGATACAAGAAGTGAAGGGAGAAATATTCAAGGAAATAAAGAGCTTAAAGAACAAAGCAAAAATTCGAGAAACTTTGGATACACGTTTAGAAATGTGAAATGCTCTGGAAAGTCTCAGCAATAGAATTGAACAAGTAGAAGAAAGAAATTCAGAGCTCAAAGACAAAGTCTTCAAACTAACCCAATCCAACAAAGACAAAGAAAAAAGAAAAAGAAAACATGAACAAAGCCTCTAAGTAGTCTGGGATTATGTTAAACGACCAAACCTAAGAATAATCGGTGTTCCTGAAGAAGAAGAGAATTCTAAAAGCTTGGAAAACATATTTGGGGGAATAATTGAGGAAAACATCCCCAGCCTTGCTAGAGACCTAGCCATCCAAACACAAGAAGCACAAAGAACACCTGGGAAATTCATCGTAAAAAGATTGCCTGATCACATTGTCATCAGGTTATCCAAAGTTAAGATGAAGGAAAGAATCTTAAGAGCTGTGAGACAGAAGCACCAGGTAACCTATAAAGAAAAACCTATCAGATTAACATCAGATTTCTCAACAGAAACGCTACAAGCTAGAAGGGATTGGGGCCCTATCTTCAATCTCCTCAAACAAAACAATTATCAGCCAAGAATTTTGTATTCAGTAAAACTAACCTTCATATATGAAGGAAAGATAGTCTTTTCCAGCCAAAGAAATCCTGAGAGAATTCGCTATTACCAAGCCACGACTACAAGAACTGCAAAAAGGAGCTCTAAATCTTGAAACAAATCCTGGAAACACATCAAAACAGAACCTCTTTAAAGCATAAATCACACAGGACCTATAAAACAAAAATACAAGTTAAAAAGCAAAACAAAAAACCAAAGTACACAGGCAACAAAGAGCTGGATGAATGCGATGGTACCTCTTATTTCAATACTAACATTGAATGTAAATGGTCTAAATGCTCCACTTAAAAGATACAGAACTGCAGAATGGATAAGAACTCACCAACCAACTATCTGCTCCCTTAGGAGACTCACCTAACACATAAGGATTCACATAGACTTAAAGCAAAGGGGTGGAAAAAGGCTTTTCATGCAAATGGACACCAAAACAAGCACAGGTAGCTATTCTTAGACAAAACAAACTTTAAAGCAACAGCAGTTAAAAGAGACAAGGAGGGACATTATATAATGGTAAAAGGCCTTGTCCAACAGGAAAATGCCACAATCCTAAACATATGTGCACCTAACACTGGAGCTCCCAAATTTATAAAACAATTACTAATAGACCTAAGAAATGAGATAGACGGCAACACAGTAATAGTGGGGGACATCAATACTCCACCGACAGCACTAGACAGGTCATCAAGACAGAAAGTCAATGAAGAAACAATGGATTTAACTATACTTTGGAACAAATGGACTTAGCAAATATATACAGAACATTTCATCCAACAACCACAGAATACACATTCTATTAAACAGTGCATGGAACTTTCTCCAAGATAGACCATATGATAGGCCATAAAATGAGTCTCAATAAATTTAAGAAAATTGAAATCACATCAAGCACTCTGTCAGACCACAGTGGGATAAAACTGGAAATTAACTCCAAAAGGAACTTTTAAAACTATACAAATACATGGAAATTAAATAATTTGCTGTTGCAGATCTAACAGACATCTACAGAACTCTCGACCCCAAATCAACAGAATAGACATTCTTCTGAGCACCACATAGCATTTATTCTAAAATTGACCACATAATTGGAAGTAAAATGCTCCTCGGCAAATGCAAAAGAAGTGAAATCAAAACAGTCTGTCAGACCACAGTGTAATCAAATTAGAACTCAGGATCCAGAAACTCACTCAAAACCGCACAACTACATGAAAACTAAACAACCTGCTCCTGAATGACTACTGGGTACATAACGAAATGAAGGCAGAAATAAATAAGCTCTTTGAACCCAATGAGAACAAAGATAAAATGTACCAGAATCTCTGGGACACAGCTAAAGCAGTGTTTAGAGGGAAACTTGTAGCACTAAATGCCTACATTAGAAAGTGGGACAGATCTAAAATCGACAACCTAACATCACAATTAAAAGAACTAGAGCAAAGAAATTCAAAAGCTAGCAGAAAAGAAGTAACTAAGATCAGAGCAGAACTAAAGGAGATAGAGACACACAAAACCCTTCAAAAAATCAATGAATCCAGGAGCTGGTTTTTTGAAAAGATTAATAAAATAGACCACTAGCCAGCCTAATAAAGAAGAAAAGAGAGGAGAATCAAATAGATGCAATAAAAAATGATAAAGGGGAGATCACCACTGATCTCACAGAAATACAAACTATCATCAGAGAATACCATAAACACTTCTAGGCAAATAAACTAGAAAATCTAGAAGAAATGGATAAATTCCTGGACACATACACCCTCCCAAGACTAAACCAGGAAGAAGTCCAATCCCTCAATAGATCAATAACAAGTTCTGAAATTGAGGCAGTAATTAATAGCCTACCAACCAAAAAAAGCCCAGGACCAGATGGATTCACAGCTGAATTTTACCAGAAGTACAAAGAGGAGCTGGTACCATTCCTTTTGAAACTATTCCAAACAACAGAAAAAGAGGGATTCCTCCCTAACTCATTTTATGAGGACAGAATCATCCTGATATCAAAACCTGGCAGAGACACAACCAAAAATAAAATTTCAGACCAATATGCCTGATGAATATCAATGTGAAAATTCTCAATAAAATACTGGCAAACTGAATCCAGCAGCACATCAAAAAGCTTATCCACTGTGATCAAGTTGGCTTCATCCCTGGAATGCAAGGCTGGTTCAACATACACACATCAATCAATGTAATCCATCACATAAACAGAACCAATGGCAAAAACCATATTATTATCTCCATAGATGCAGAAAAGGCCTTCAATAAAATTCAGCACTGCTTCATGCTAAAACACTCAAGAAACTAGGTACTGTTGAAACTTACCTCAAAATAATAAGAGCCATTTATGACAAACCCATGGCCAATATCATACTGAATGGGCAAAAACTGGAAGGATTCCCTTTGAAAAGCAGCATAAGACAAGGATGCCCTTTCTCACCACTCCTATTCAACATGTTATTGGAAGTTCTGGCCAGAGCAATCAGGCAAGAGAAAGAAAAATGGTATTCACATAGGAAGAGAGGAAGTCAAATTATCTCTGTTTGCAGATGACATGATAGTATATTTAGAAAATCCCATCATCTCAGACCAAAAACTCCTTAAGCTGATAAGCAACTTCAGCAAAGTCTCAGGATACAAAATCAATATGCAAAAATCACAAGAATTCCTATACAACAATAATAGAGAGACAAATCATGAGTGAACTCCCATTCACAATTGCTGCAAAGAGAAAAAAATACCTAGGAATACAACTTACAAGTGATGTGAAGGACCTCTTCAATGAAAACTACAAACCACTGCTCAAGAAAATAAGAGAGGACACAAACAAATAGAAAAACATTTCATGCTCGTGGATGGGAAGAATCAATACTGTGAAAATGGCCATACTGCCCAAAGTAATTTACAGATTCGATGCTCTTCT
The DNA here is from genome assembly GCF_028858775.2 of Pan troglodytes. Classification (NCBI taxonomy): domain Eukaryota; kingdom Metazoa; phylum Chordata; class Mammalia; order Primates; family Hominidae; genus Pan; species Pan troglodytes. Next base: position 55,782,610 of record NC_072413.2, read on the forward strand.
CATCAAGCTACCATTGACTTTCTTCAGAGAATTGGAAACAACTACTTTAAATTTAATGTAGAATCAAAAAAGAGCCCACATAGCCAAGACAATCCTAAGCGAAAAGAACAAGCTGGAGGCATCACACTACCTGACTTCAAACTATACCACAGGGCTACAGCAACCAAAACAGCATGGTACTGGTACCAAAAATGTCATATAGACCAATGGAACAGAACAGAGACCTCAGAAATAACACCACAAATCTACAACCATCTGATCTTTGACAAACCTGACAAAAAATGCAATGGGGAAAGGATTCCCTATTTAATAAATGGTGCTGGGAAAACTGGCTAGCCGTATGTGGAAAACTGAAACCTTACACTTTATACAAAAGTTAACTCAAGATGGATTAAAGATTTAAACATAAGACCTAAAACCATAAAAACCCTAGAAGAAAAGCTAGGCAATACCATTCAGGACATAGGCATGGGCAAAGACTTCATGACTAAAACACCAAAAGCAATGGCAACAAAAGCCAAAATTGACAAATGGGATCTAATTAAACTAAAGAGCTTTTGCACAGCTAAAGAAACTATCATCGGAGTGAACAGGCAATCTACAGAATGGGAGAGAAATTTTGCAATCTATCCATCTGACAAAGGTCTAATATCCACAGTCTACAGGGAAGTTAAACAAATTTACAGGAAAAAAAACAAACAACCCCATCAAAAAATGGGCAAAGGATATGAACACTTTTCAAAAGAAGATATTTATGGCCAACAAACATGTGAAAGAAAGCTCATCATCACTGCTCATTAGATACATGCAAATCAAAACCACAATGAGATACCATCTCACACCAGTTAGAATGGCGATCATTAAAAAGTCAGGAAACAACAGATGCTGGAGAGGATGTGGAGAAAGAGGAATGCTTATACACTGTTGGCAGGAGTGTAAATTAGTCCAACCATTGTGGATGACAGTGTGGTGATTCCTCAAGGATCTAGAACTAGAAATACCATTTGACCCAGCAATCCCATTACTGGGTATATACCCAAAGGATTATAAAACTCATGCACATGTATATTTACTACAGCACTATTCACAATAGCAAAGACTTGGAACCAACCCAAATGCCCATTAAAGATAGACTGGATAAAGAAAATGTGGCACATATATACCATAGAATACTATGCAGCTATAAAAAAAGATGAGTTCATGTCCTTTGCAGGGACATGGATAAAGCTGGAAACCATCATTCTCAGCAGACTGACAAAGGAACAGAAAACCAAACACCGCATGTTCTCACTCATAAGTGGGAGTTGACCAATGAGAACATATGGGTACAGGGAGGGGAACATCACACACTGGGGCTTGTTGGAGGGTGGGGGCAAGGGGAGGGATAGCATTAGAGAAATACCTAATGTAAATGATGGGTTGATGGGTGCAGCAAACCACCATGGTACATATGTACCTATGTAACAAACCTGCACTTTCTGCACATGTATCCCAGAACTTAAAGTATAATTTTTAAAAAAAGGAAGATACACGAATGGCCAGAAACATATGAAAAAATGCTCAACATCACTAATGATCAGGGAAATGCAAATCAAAATGACAATGCGATACTACCTCACTCCTGCAAGAATATCTATAATAAAAAATAAAAAACAGTAGATATTGGCATGGATGTGGTGATCAGTGAACCCTTCTACACTGCTGGTAGGAATGTAAACTAGTGCAGCCACTATGGAAAACAGTGTGAAGATTCCTGAAATAACTAAAAGTAGAACTACCATTTGATCCATCAGTCCCACTACTGGGTATCTACCCAGAGGAAAATAAGTCATTACATGAAAAAGACACTTGCACATGCATGTTTATAGCAGCACAATTTGCAACTGCAACAATATGGAACCAGCCTAAATGCCCATCAATCAATGAGTGGATAAAGAAAATGTGATATATATATATGTATATATGCACACACATACCATGGAATACTACTCAGCCATAAAAAGGAATGAAATAATGGCATTGGCAACAACCTGGATGGTGTTGGAGACCATTATTCTAAGTGAAGTCACTCAGATATGGAAAACCAAACATCGTGTGTTCTCACTTATAAGTGGGAGTTAAGCTATGAGGACACAAAGGCATAAGAATGATAATGGACTCTGGGGACTCAAGGGGAAAGGTGGGAGGGGGGTGAGGGATAAAAGACTACACACTGGGTGCCGTGTTCATTGCTTGGGTGATGGGTGTACCGAAATCTCAGAAATCACCACTAAAGAACTTACTCATGAAACCAAACACCACCTGTACCCGAAAAACCTGTGGGAAAAATTAAATCATATAAACCTATAATTAAATGTATTTTATTAAAATGGAATACATTAAAAAAATTTTAAATTAAAAGCACTCAGCAAAATTAAGGGGTGTAACTTAAAAAACAAAACCAAAATATTAGAAACTGGTGTCTGGAAAACAAAGAAGAAAATTCTCCAAAGGCCTAACCTCATCTTATCACAAAACTTACCAAATCCTGAAAATGTGCCCAGGCTCCTCTGAGTAACAGAATGCAAAAGAATTAATAGTAAAGGGGTGAATCTGAGAAAAATAACACCTGCTCCACCTTTTTTATGCTCATTTTTTAAAAACTTTCATTTTATTTTTTTTGTTTCAATTGCTTTAGGGGTACAAGTGGTTTTTGGTTACATGGATGAAACTGTACAGTGGTGAAGACTGGGCTTTTAGTGCCCCCATCACCTGAATATTGTACCCAATAGGTAATTTTTTATCCCTCACCACACTCTTACCCTTCTACCTTCTGAGCCTCCAATGTCCATCAAACTGTCCTGTATGCTTTTGCATACCCATAGCTTAGCTCTCACTTATAGGTAAGAACATTTGGTATTTGGTTTTCTGTTCCTGAGTTACTCAGGATAATGGCCTCCAGTTCCATCCAAATTGCTGCAAAAGACATTATTTAATTATTTTTTATGGCTGAGTCGTATTTCATGGTATATGTATACCAAATTTTCTTTATCCATTCATCTTGTTGATTCTGTATCTTTGTAATTGTCATTTGTGCTGCCATAAACATATGTGTGCAGGTGTCTTTTTGATATAATGACTCCTTTTCCTTTGGGTAGATTTCCCAGCAGTGGAATTGCTGGATTGAATGATAGATTTACTTTTAGTTCTTTGAGAAATCTCCATACTGTTTTCCATAAAGGTTGTACTAATTTACATTCTCTATGTAAACCAGTGTATAAGCATTCACATAGACCAATAGAACAGAATAGATAACCCAGAAATAAAGCCAAATACTTACAACTAACTGATCTTCGACAAAGCACACAAAAACACAAATTGAGGAAAGGACATGCTATTCAATAAATGGTGCTGGGAAAATTGTAGAAGAATGCAGAAGAATAAAACTGGATTCCTATCTTTCATCATATAAAAAATTAGCTTGAGATCTGTTAAAGACTTAAATCTAAAACCCCAAACCATAAAAATTCTAGAAGAAAACCTAGGGAAAACTCTTCTGGACATTGGCATAGGCAAAGAAGTTATGACTAAGACCCCAAAAACAAATGCAACAAAAATAAGTAAGACCAAACTAAGCTAAAAAGCTTCTGCACAGCAAAAGAAATATTCAACAGAGTAAACACACAACCTACAGAATGGGAGAAAATATCTGCAAACTATACATCTGACAAAAGACTAATATTCAGAATTGACAAGGAACTCAGAGAAATCAGCAAGAAAAAATAATCCCAAGAAAAAGTGGGCAAACAACATAAGCAGACATTTCTCACAAGAAGATATACAAATGGCCAACAAACATATGAAAAAATGTTCAACATCACTAATCATCAGGGAAATGCAAATTAGAATCACAATGAGATACCACCTTACCCTAGCCAGAATGACCATTATTAACAAGTCAAAAATTAATAGATAATAGCACAGATGTGGTGAAAAGCAAACTTGTTCTTTTTCTACTTTCTCTTTTATAGTAGCCTTGACTACTGAATGGGTCTGTAGGCCCATTCCGTTCATTTTAATTCATGCTTTCGGTTTGAACTTCTTTTAGATTTCCAATGTCATTCATCATTCTGGCCACTTGACCTGGGACAAAACTGCTTCTTTGGGTGTGTTCTATAAATGCTATGACTGTAGTACCCTGCAAATAATATGTAAATGAAACGACTCGAAAATACGTGCTTCATGTGTCCAAGTAAAACATACTTCTGGGGAAAAAAACTGACCTTTTGAGCATTCAACTATTATATGTACTGGTTTTAGAGATGAATGAAAAGACTTTCAGAAATCTTGAAGATGCTGGTGGAATTCAGAAGATTGGGTTTTGAATTCCTGCTCCATCAATTATTACTTATATAGCCGTGAACAAATTACACCCATCTCTGGAAGCCAAATTTTCCTCATCTGGATATTAGAGATAAAATTAGCTTCCTTCCTCAAAAGGTTGTAACTAGGATTTAAATGAGCTAATGTATGCTTATCACGGATGTTGGGACTTTGCATATATTCAATAAATGTTAGTAGCTAATATTTTCATTAAATGTAATCATATCCCTTCCTAGTCAGTTTGTATATACAGACAAAGCAGAATATTTACTAGGTTTGGATCGGTGGAAAAATAGAAAAATCTTGGTAAACAAACTTTTATGTTTTGTCTATGACTTTCACATATGTGCTCAGCCTTCAAGTTTCTCCTTAGTAGTCTAGAAGAAGCTGAAAAGACTTCACTTATTTAGGAACCATTCACTAAGAACCTAATGTGCATAAGGAAGGAAAAATAATTCAAGAGCTCGCCACCCAACAACCTAACTGAACATATCAAAGTCATCAGAATTTCTGGCCAACTTTACATATTCAAATCATTTAGCCAATCTGCTTAGGTATTGATCCAATATAATATAAATTTCTAAATCAGTCATGTTATAGCATTATACATTCAGTTAGAACTATCAGCTACAGGAAAGTCACCCAGAAATCCAGTGGACTAGAAGCCAAGCAAAAACCCCTTTGAAAAAATAACACACGGAAATATAAAGCTGATTTCCAAACAGAATTAAATAAATGAAAATGATATATATTCTAGTGTAAAAATATTTATATGATGAACTTACGAATAATTTTAAAATTAATAATAGACATCTTTCACTTTTTTTTCCTTCCAACCTTTATATTAGGTTTGGGGGTACATATGCAGGTTTGTTACATGGGCAAATTGCATGTTACTAGGGTTTGGTGTACAAATTATTTCATCACTCAGGTAGTAAGCATAGTACCCAATACCTACTTTTTCAATCCTCGCCCACCTCCCACCCTCCACCCTCAAGTAGGCCTCAGTGTCACTTGTTTCCTTGTGTCCATATGTACTCAATGTTTAGCTCCCTCTTATAAATAAGAACATGCAGTGTTTGGTTTTCTGTTCCTGCATTAATTCAATTAGGATAATGGCCTCTGGCTACATCAATGTTGCTGCAAAGAACATTATTTCATTCTTCTATATGGCTGCATAGTATTCCATGGTACATATACCTCATTTTCTTTACCCAGTCCACCATTAATGGGCATCTAGGTTGATTCCATGTCTCTGTCATTGTGAATAGTGCTGTGATGAACATATGTGTGCATATGTCTTTATGAACAACTTTTAGAATGACTTTTCATTTCCAAACTTTCATCTACCCCTATATTACAGGTTTTTATATCTGACACATAATCAATCTATTTTCACCAGATTTGTGGAACTTTGCTTGACTACCTCGGTTAAAGAACAAACTGCATCTAATCTGACCTGTGAATTAAAATTTGTATACAATCTTTTTATAGTCACAGTCAAACAATTGTAAGTATTTTCAGGTAACAGGAAGATAACATATTTCTGCTTGTGCAACTTGTTTCAAATACACATAAATTAAAAATACTAAAAGTCATAAATAAAAGCATTAAGAGCAGAGTAGGTAGTGAAAGGAACTCCTCTAGCAGCAAAACATTGAATTTTAGTTCTTCCTCTTAAAAACATTTATTTAAATTCTCATGTAAATAGTGTCATTCTAAAGTACTACACATGCAGAATGAAATAAGTAGGCATAGCTGGCTCCTGGCCATAGCAGATGGAAGGAAACCAATGAAGCAGTTAAACATCAAGCTAAGGAGTTCACATGAGCACACACTTGCACACAAACACACATACACACAAACCCTCAATGAATATTATCCAATGTTAATGAAGTATTCAGTTTCACTGGGAATCTCAGATGACAGGTGACATTAATTAAAATATTAACAATTTTGTAAACACTAACAAGGTGAATGTGCTCTTGCCACTCAGTGAAAATATGCAAGGACATTAATTTGCATTTGCACATGCACAAATCAGCTAAAACTTTCTAATTTCATGGCTCCTTCCTACACAGAACAGCTTTCAGAAGCATGCCCCAAAATGCACACAAAATCTTTTGCTATAACCTCTCGGCAACTTCCAGGATTCATAAAACCATTTTTAAAAGGCACCCTCAGTAACCTTGACATTCAGAAGATCTGTGAATCTTATCCAGAGTCTAGCAGTCCCATGTTCCGTCACCTCTGCTAGCAGAGGATGGACACTTGCTGCCTGCTGGGCAATTTGCGGGCAGGATTCATTCATGTTCCCTCTGCCCCAGGTAATTTATGATTCTGTTTTTAGCATTTCCAATGTAGCCAGGCCAGCTGGATTCCTCCTGGGAAGTAGCATTGGGATTATTCATGAGGCATAGAATGAGATAGGACAGCTGGGTCAAAAGGGAAAGGAACTGTAGAATGTCCTCATCCCCACTTTGCCCATTAAAATATATTGTCACTGACTAGCTGTGTATTCTTCTGCCAGTCACCTCATCTCTTTGGACTTCAGTTCCTTACCTGTAAAATAATAGAATTAAAACTCTGAGGTACCTTCCAACTCAAACAGTCTATGAAAAGTAGCTTAGGAGTATTCTATGCACCTAAAACTTATATAAATCTACTGAGGAAGAAGGGTCCATGATGAAAAAGGCATTTAAAAATGCACAGAAAAGACCAGATGTCTTGTAAAAATGGAAGTTAACTGAGAAAAAATTTGTAAACTCCCAACAAAACATGAAACACTGGGTGATAAGTAGAATTCTTGCTCTCAATTTGTCACTCCCCTGTAATAGTTTATATCCTTGCCATATATCTTGACAGTATAGGGAAGGTACTTCCCCATCCCTTAATCTTGGACTTGGCCATGTGACTCACTATGACCAACAGGATATTAGTGAAAGTAATACAAAGTAGAGACGTAAAATGTGCTTGTGCATTTGGGTTGCTCTCCTAACCTCCTGCCATTGCCAGAGGGAAAATATACAATAGGTTGCCACTCATCAGTCTGAACTCCGGAAAAGACCCATGAAGCAGTCTTGAACCAAGCCTGCAGTCTGGAGCCAAGACCAGCTGAGCCTAGGTAAACATCACACAGCCCACAGACCCACGAGCAAAAAAAAAAAAAAAAAAAACAAAAAAATTGTGATAGACCACTGAGGTTTAAGGGTCATTACAAAGCATTATTACAACAAAAGCTGACAAATACACTCTACATGGAAATAACATATTGAAAATGGAGAAAATGCCTAGAGGACCTGAGAGGCTAAACACCTAGGTAGGTATCACAGAACCTGGAATGAAGTGTACTCAACATGGTCACAAGTGTGTAAAAATGACAGTGAAAACAATTTTAAAACCATACACAATCAACAGCAGGATCCTCTGTACTCAATTTTAAATGATCATTAATAACCACATATGGTTAGCTTGATGACCTTAATTAGGCCTTAACTGGGTAGAAGGTAAAACTAGTTCAAAAATCTAAACAATTCTGAAACTTCCTTCAGACCATTTGTTCTCACAAACTACCACATACTAGCCTGTCATATTATCTGAGCCAGGGAATGCTACAGATGCATCTCATAAAGGTGATGCCGTCGAGCACACACCTGCTGAAGAGACAATGTTTCAATATTTCTCCTAGGATCCAGAGGCTACTAAATCTGAACAAATCAACTTTATAGGAAATGTGCACATATCTGTTCTGTAATTAAATGATAAATGTTGCCATTTGATTTTTATGCTTCTCTATTGGAGCCAGCAGCAGGTCCTGCTCAGCCAACTTTAGGGCTTTTACAGTAAATGCAGCAAGGTCTTAGGTTTAGCAGCTTAGTTTTGTTTAAAAACTAGAGAGAGAGAAGCAGAGAAGATAAGCTTCAAAAACTCAGTCAATATCAGAGCACCACTCATGCTAAGAATGAAGTATCTGTTATTTTTACCACTTGATAATAGATTATGTAGCCAATTAAAACAAAGTTTGGGATTGACCCAAGATGTCCAATTAGAAGCAGCTGCGGTCCTCAGCGCTCACAGGAATGAAAGGCTGCGAATAAATTCTGCACCTTCAACTGAAATATCGAGGTTCTTGCATTGGGACTGACTAGGCAAACGACTTGACCCACAAAGAACAAAGAAAAGCAGGGACGGAGCAACGGCCCACCTAGGAGCTGCTCAGAGCCAAAGAAACCCCCACCCCCAGCCAAAGGAAGCAGTGATTGTGCAGCCCCACCCGGGAAACCACGCTTCTCCCACAGATCTGTGCAACCCATGGATCAGGAGATCCCTCGTGAGCCGCCACCAGGGCTTTGGGTCCGATACACAGAGCTGTGTGGAGTCTCGGCAGAGCAGACACTCAAGCATACACAGAGACCTAGGAGTTTTACCTGTTCTGGCCCCGGGATTCCCAGCGAGGTGGCAGATCCGTCTGTACATATCCCTAGGAAGGGGGCTGAATCCAGGGAGCCACACAGCATCGTTCTGCAGGCCCCGCTTCCAAGCACCTCACAAGTTAAGACCCGCTGGCTTGGAATTCCCGCCAGCCAACGGCAACAGGCTGGAATCTGCCTGAGACCGGCGGAGCTCCTGGGGGGAGGGGTGGCCACCATCTCTGTGGTTCAGTAGACTCAGCTGCTTCAGCCCACCAGCTTTGGAGAATACAAATGGTCAAAATGAGGAAGGGTCCCCCTCAATGCAGCACAGCTGCCTTGCCAGATCACGGTCAGGATGCTTCTTTAAGCAGGATCCCGATCCATTCCTCCTCACTGGGTGGGACCTTCCCATGGGGGCTTCAGCCACTCCAGCAAAAGTTCTATGGACAAAGCTCTGATCTCTCCCTGAGATGGAGCTCTGAGGGGGAGGTGCAGACACCATCTCTGCGGTTCAGTCAACTCAGTTTTCCAGCCTGCCAGCTGTGGAGAATACAAATAGTCCAGACAAGGAAGGGTCCCACACAACCTAGCACAGCTGCCTTGCCAGCAGTGGCCAGACTGCTTCTTTAAGCCGGACCCCATCCCATTCCTCCTGACTGGGGAGGCCTCCCAACAGGGGTCTCTAGCCATCTCCTATAGGCACGTTTGGGCCGGCAACATGTCAGTACCTCACTGGGACAGAGCTCCCAGAGGAAGGATCTGGCTGCCATCTTTGCTCTTTCACAGCCTTCATGGGTAATACCTCCAGGTACAAGAGAAACCAAGGCCACTGGGATCTGGAGTGGATCCCCAGCAAACTGCAGCAGCCCTACAGTAGAGTGGCCTGACTGTTAAAAGAAAAACAAACAGAAAACAACAACATCAACAAAAACGACCCCACAGAAACATCACTCAAATGTCGGCAACTTCAAAGACTGAAGGCAGCTAAGCCCACAAAGATGAGAAAGAATCAATGCAAAAAATGCTAAAAACTGAACAAGCCAGAGTGCCTCTTCTCCTCCAAATGACCACAACACCTAACCAGCAAGGGCACAGAACTGGACTGAGGCTGAGATGGCTGAATTGACAGAAGTAGGCTTCAGAAGGGGGGTAATAACAAACTTCGCTGAACTAAAGGAGCATGTTGTAACCCAATGCAAAGAAGCTAAGAATCATGATAAAACAATACAGGAGCTGATAGCCAGAATAACCAGTTTAGAGAGCAACATAACCAAACTGATGGAGCTGAAAAATACAACGCAAGACCATCACAATGCAATCACAAGTATCAATAGCAGACTGGACCAAGTGGAGGACAAAAATCTCAGAGCTTGTTGAAGATTATCTGAAATAAGACAGGCAGACAAGAATAGAGAAAAAAGAATGAAAAGGAATAAACAAAATCTCTGAGAAATATGGGATTATGTAAGGAGACTGAACCTATGACTGATTGGGGTACCTGAAAGAGACAGGGAGAATAGAACCAAGTTAGAAAACATACTTCAGGATATCATCCAGAAGAACTTCCCCAACCTAGCAAGACAGGCCAACATTCAAATTCAGAAAATGCAGAGAACCCCAGTAAGATATTCCATGAGAAGATCAACCCCAAGACACATAATCATCAGATTGTCCAAGGTCAAAATGAAAGGAAAAATATTAAGGGCAGCCAGAAAGGCTGGGCCACCTACAAAGGGAAACCCCCATCACACTAACAGTGAACCTCTCAGCAGAAACTCTACAAGCCAGAAGAGACTGGGGACCAATATTTAACATTCTGAAAGAAAAGAATTTCCAAACCAGAATTTCATATCCAGACAAACTAAGCTTCATAAGTGAAGGAGAAATAAGATCCTTTTCAGACAAGCAAATGCTTACAGAATTTATCACCACCAGGCCTGCCTTGCAAGAGCTCCTGAAGTAAGCACTAAATATGGAAAGGAAAACCATTACCAGCCACTACAAAAACACACTGAAGCACACAGACCAGTGACACTGCAAAGCAACCACATAAACAAGTCTGAAAAATAACCAGCTAGCATCATGGTGACAAAAGCACACATAACAATATTAACTTCAAATGTAAATGGGCTAAATGTCCCCTTTAAAAGACACAGGATGGCAAGCTGGATAGAGCCAAGACCCATCTCACATGCAAAGACACACATAGGCTCAAAATAAAGAGATGGAGGAAAATTTACCAAGCAAATGGAAAACAGACAAAAGCAGGGGTCGCAATCCTAGTTTCTGACAAAACAGACACTAAACCAATAAAAGATAAGAAAAGGCAAAGAAGGAAATTACATAAAGGTAAAGGGTTCAATTCAACAAGAAGAGCTAACTATCCTAAATATATATGCACCCAATAGAGAAGCACTCAGATTCATAAAGCAAGTTCTTAGAGACCTACAAACAGACTTAGACTCCCACGCAATAATAGTGGGAGGCTTTAACATCCCACTGACAATGTTAGATCATAGAAACACAAAATTAACAAAAATATCCAGGACTTAAACTCAGCTGTGGATCAAGTGGACCCAATAGATATCTACAGAACTCTTCACCCAAAAACAGCAGAATATACATTCTTCTCATTGCCACATGGAACTTACTTTAAAATTAATCACATAATTGGAAGTAAAACACTCCTCAGCAAATGCAAAAGAACTGAAATCATAACAAATAGTCTCTTAGACCACAGCACAATTAAATTAGAACTGAATATTAAGAAATTCACTCAAAATCACACAACTACATAAAAATTGAACAACCTACTCCTGAATGATTCTTGGGTAAATAATAAAATTAAGGCAGAAATCAAGAAGTTCTTTGAAACTAATGGAACAAAAAGATAATGTACCAGAATCTCTGGGATGTAGCCAAAGCAGTATTAAGAGGGATACTTATGCACCAAATGACCATATCAAAAAGCTAGAAAGATCTCAACAACCTAACATCTCAACTATAACTAGAGAACCGAGAGCAAAAGCCACAACTAGCAGAAGAAATAACCAAGATCAGAGCTGAACTCAAGGAGATAGAGACACAAAAACCCCTTTGAAAAAAAAAATCAATGACTCCAGGATTCCGTTTTTGAAAAAAATTGATAAAATAGAAAGCTAGCTAGACTAATAAAGAAAAGAGAGAAGAGTCAAATAAACACAATCAGAAATGATAAAGGGGACATTACCACTGACTCCACAGAAATAGAAACAACCATCAGAGAATGCTGTAAATACTTCTATGCATATAAACTAGAAAATCCAAAAGAAATAGATAAATTCCTGGACACATACACCCTCCCAAGACTGAACCAGGAAGAAATTGAATTCCAGAATACACCAATAACAAGTTCTGAAATTGAGGCAGTAATAAGTAGCAAGCAAAAAACACCCAGGACTAGATGGATTCACAGCTGAATTCTACCAGAAGTACCATTTCTACTGAAACTTTTCCAAAAAGTTGAAAAGGAAGGACTCCTCTTTAACTCATTCAATGAGGCCAGCATCATCCTGATACCACAACTTGGCAGAGATACCAAAAAAAAAAAAAAAAAGAAATTGCAGGCCAATATCCTTGATGAACATCGATGCAAAAATCCTCAGTAAAATACTGGCAAACTGAATCCAGCAGCACATCAAAAAGCTTATCCACCATGATCAAGTTGTCTTCATCCCCAGGATTCAAGGTTGGTTTAACATATGCAAATCAATAAATGTGATTCATCATATAAACATAACTAAAGGCAAAAACCACATGATTATCTCAATAGATGCAGAAAAGGCCTTTGATAAAATCAAGCACCCCTTCATGTTAAACACTCTCAACAAACTAGGTACTGAAGGAACATAACACAAAATAATAAACGCCATCTATGACAAACCCACAGCCAATATCATACTGACTGGGCAAAAGCTAGAAGCATTCTCCTTGAAAACTGGCACAAGACAAGGATGCCATCTCTCACCACTCCTATTCAACATAGTATTGGAAGTTCTGGCCAGGGCAAGCATGCAAGAGAAATAAGTAAAGGGTATTCAAATAGGAAGAGAGGTAGTCAAATTATTTTTATTTGCAGATGACATGATCCTATATCTAGAAAACCCCATTGTCTCAGCCCAAAAGCTTCTTCTTTTTTTTTTTTTTTTTTTTTTGAGATGGACTTTCACTCTTGTCACCCAGACTGGGGTACGATGGCACGATCACGGCTCATTGCAACCTCTGCCTCCTGGGTTCAAGCAATTCTCCTGCCTCAGCCTCCTGAGTAGCTGGGATCACAGGCACTTGACACTGCTTGGCTAATTTTTGTATTGTTAGTAGTGACAGGGTTTCACCACATTGGCCAGGCTGGTTTCGAACTCCTGACCTCAGGTGATCCGCCCACTTCAGCCTCCCAAAGTGCTAGGATTACAGACGTGAGCCAGCCAGTCCCAAAAGCTTCTTAAGCTGATAAGCAACTTCAGCAAAGTCTCAGGATACAAAATCATTGTGCAAAAATCACTAGCATTCCTGTACACCAACAACAAGCAAGCAGAGCCAAATCATTAATGAACTCCCATTCACAAGTGCTACAAAGAGAATAAAATATCTAGGGATACAACTAAAAAGGGAAGTGAAGGACTTCTTTGAGGAGAACTACAAACCACTGCTCAAAGAAATCAGAGAGGACACAAAGAAATGGAGAAACATTTCATGCTTGTGGATAGGAAGAATCAATATCGTGAAAATGGCTATACTGCCTAAAGTAATTTACAGATTCAATGTTATTCCCATTAAACTACTATTGACATTCTTCACATAAGTACAAAAAAACTATTTAAAAATTCATATGGAACCAAAAAAGAGCCTGAATACCAAAGACAATCCTAAGCAAAAAGAACAATGCTGGAGGCATCACGCTACCCAACTTTATACTATACTACAAGGCTACAGTAACCAAAAAAGCAAGGTACTGGTACAAAAGCAGACACATAGACCAATGGAACAGAATAGAGAACTCAGAAATAAGACTGCACACCTACAACCATCTGATCTTCAACAAGCTCACAAAAACAAGCAATGGGGAAAGGACTCCCTATTTAATAAATGATACTGGAAGAGCTGGCTGGCCATATGCAGAAAATTGAAACTGGACCCTTTCCTTACACCTTATATAAAAATTACCTCAAGATGGATTAAGGACTTAAATGTAAAACCCAAAACTATAAAAACTCTGGAAGATAATCTAGGCAATAGCATTCAGGACATAGGCACAAACAAAGGTTTCATGACAAAAATGCCAAAAGCAATTGCAACAAAAGCAAAAGTTGACAAATGGGGTCTAATTAAACTAGAGCTTCTGCACAGCAAAAGAAACTATCATCAGAGTGAACAGACAACCTAAAGAATGGGAGAAAATTTTTGCAATATATCCGTCTCACGAAGGTCTAATATCCAGAGTCTACAAGAGAAATTTAAACAAATTTACAAGACAAAGACAAAGAACTCCATTAAAAAGTAGGCAATGGACATGAACAGACACTTCTCAAAAGAAGACATACATGTGGCCAACAAACATATGAAAAAAAGCTCAACATCACTGATCATTAGAGAAATGAAAATCAAAACTACAATGAGATACCATCTCACACCAGTCAGAGTAGCTATTATGAAAGTCAAAAAAACAACAGATGCTGGTAAGGTTGTGGAGAAAAAGGAATACTTTTACACTGTTGGTGGGAGTGTAAATTAGTTCAACCATTGTGGAAAATGGTGTGGTAATTCCTCAAAGACCTAGAACCAGAAATAGTATGTGACCCAGCAATCCCATTACTGGGTATATACCCAAAGGAATAGAAATCATCATATTATAAAGATACATGCATGCATATGTTCATTGCAGCACTATTTACAACAGCAAAGACATGAAATCAACCTAAATGCCCATCGATGATAGACTGGATAAAGAAAATGTGGTACATATACACCATGGAATACTATGCAGCCATAGAAAGAAGAAGATCATGTCCTTTGCTGGGACATGGATGGAATTGGAAGCCATTATCCTCAGCAAACCAAAGCAGGAATAGAAAACCAAACACCCCATGTTCTTACTTGTAAGTGGGAGCTGAATGATGAGAACACATGAACACATGGCTGGGGGAACAACACACACTAGGGCCTGTTGGAGTGGGGAGTAGGGGGAGAGAGAGCATCAGGAAGAATAGCTAATGGATGCTGGGCTTAATACTTAGGTGATGGGATGATCTGTGCAGCAAACCACCATGGCATACGTTTACCTGTCTAACAAACCTGCACATCCTTCACATGTACCCCTGAACTTGAAAGTTGAAGAAAACAAAAGTTTGTAAAAACTTGCAATCATCTATAAATTGCTTATGCTATAATGTTAAATGAAAAAAGCAGCATACAAAGTAGTATCCAAAGTAAGGTCACAACAATGTAAAAAGAAAAGGCACTAGAAAACCAGGTTTGGAATATTCTCAGAATTGTTGACATGTTGTCTTTAAGTGATGAAACACTAGGCTGATAAAATATTTTTGTTTCTATTTTTCCACATTTTTCCATATTTTTCACATTGAATATGCACTATTCAAATAAAATACCACTGGAAATTACATTTCCTAAATGACAAATTTGTTTTTATAAAATGTAGTTTTCCATTTTTGTATGCCTCCTTTTTCTGTCTTCTCCCACATCCTTACCAAAAAAGGTGAAAAGCAAATTAATATTGCAATAGAGATATCTGATCTTCAAAAGTTTTGTTTATTAGCAACAACACAAATGTTTGTTCCCACAGCTAAAATTACAGCTGCATTTTTAAAGTACATTGCTAACCAGAGCAATGAAATACTATAATCTCTACAAAAGAGTTGACATTGCCTTATAGTATAGTCATTAAAAATAAAGGTGCTATTTTATTACTGTAAAACCAAGGAAATTTTGACATTACCAAGCACATGAAAATATTGTGTCTCAAACACACACAAATCATGTCTCCAAATTTTAATTATTTTCAGCCAAATAGACTGGCCTGCCTCAAAAGTTATATTAAAATAAATTGTAAATTTTGTAATCTCAAAAATAGTTAGCATGCTCTTTCTCCCAGATAGCTTCAAATAATTTTATTTAATAGAATATCATGATCTCTATTTCTTCAAAGACAAGTAGAATATAGAAATATGAAATGATTTTCCCAGGGTCACACAGAGTAAAATATAATTCTGTTAGACACTCTCCGATTTATGAATGTTTCTTGGATTTATTTGATTTAACAAACATTAAAAGCCTGAAAATATGTTACCACTGGGTTGTATGGAGAAAATGGTTTTTTTTAATCAAAATTCCTACATTGCAAATGTAATTTTGAATATATCAATATTTAGTGTTTGTATTTCCAAAGCAAACATTTGGAAAAAATAAAGCTACTTCCTACTTGGCTTTGTGGGGAATTGCTACTAATAACTATTGTTAAACATTCTGCAAAAATATGACATGCAATCCCATTGCCTGCTAATAAGCTTATCAGAACAAAGCATAAATAAATAACTCTTGCTATTGTTTTTTAGCTTCAGAAAATAACAAGTCCTCTTAATCATTGATAAATTTTATGCATTTAAAATCTAGAAACATTTATGAAAAATTAGTAGTAAAAATAGTAGTTTTTCCATTTTCTGCCCATTTTACTTATTCCATTTTGAGGAAGAAGAGTGACAAATAGGATTAGTAAATTCAGGCTGAATGGAAAAGGTATGCTCCAATTAGCTTGACTGTTCTTCCTCTTGAGAGCATGAGTTCTCTCTGCTCCTTCACATCCAAAGCCTTCACCCTCCTCCTGGAGGGGAATTCTGCCCCAGCTGGTGCTACCTAGGTGGGGCCAGGTAGTTCTGCCTAACTCAGAGCTTCCCCTGTTAGCAACCCACAGAGCCAACAGAGCCAAAGCCATTGCCTCCCTCCTGCCTCCAAGCAGGAAACAGGCAATTTTTGGCCCCATCTTTATGCTGTTTTACATCTCAACTTGTTCAGAAACCAAGCCTCTTTGAGCACCACTTTTAGTGAAGTTTTGTTCCAACAGGGCTGTAGCAAAACACTATACTTGCCCTCAGAGGAAGAGTTTTCATTCAGTACTGATTGATTTGAAAAAACTCCAAGCCAAATCTACTGACTGATTTATAAGGAAGCCATCAATCATCACATAAGACAGTGAGTTCCACACTTGAAAAATTTGCTTACCAACATCACAATTTCTGGCCATATCACTCTACCACTTATATTATTATTTATTACTTTTTTTCTATTAAAAGGCTCATTTATTTTTACTTGCCAGGCACTGTATTAGTCTGTCCTCATGCCGCTAATAAAGACATACCTGAGACTGGGTAATTTATAAAGAAAAAGTGGCTTAATAGATTCACAGTTCTACATGGCTGGGGGGCCTCACAATCATGGTGGGAGGCAAAGGAGGAGCAAAGGCATGTTTTACATGGTGGCAGGCAAGAGAACGTGTGCAGGGAAATTGCCCTTTATAAAACCATCAGATCTTTTGAGACTTATTCATTATCATGAAAACAGCACAAGAAAACCTGCCCCCATGATTCAGTTACCTCCCACCAGGTCCCTCCCATGACACACCTGGGGATAATGGGAACTACAATTCAAGATGAGAGTTGGGTGGTGACACAGCCAAGCCATATCAGGCACAATTATAAATGCTTTATAAATATTAACTCTTTTAATTCTCACAACAATCCTATGAGGCAGGTATTATTATTGCTATAATTTTAGAGATGAGAAAACTGATGCATGGAAAGATCAGTAATTTGGCTCAAAGTCAGACAGCAACTGGAATCTGCTCCACCTGTGCTGGCTCCATGGTCACCTCTGACCTACCACAAATATAGAAAGTGATCATGACAAAGGCAGTCAAAAGACATGAATGTTATCACATTATAAAAATGAAAATAAAATGCAAAGCATAATACTAATTGATTAACAAAAACTCACACCTGGAAATTCTATTTTTCTTTGTGCCAAAAATAGCTGTTAATGATTATTTGATAACAAAATTTAAAACTTAAAAATTAAAATGAAATACACAGAGTAATAGCCAGTCGATTTATAAAAATATACTCCTGAAAATTCTTTCTCCAGCTTGGGCAATATGGCAAGATCCCATTTCTATAAAAAATTAAATTAAAAAACCATTTTCTGGGTGTGGTGGTGCAAAACTGCAGTGCCAGCTAGTCAAGAGGCTGAGGAAGGAGGATCCCTTGAGTCCAGGAGGTCAAGGCTGCAGTGAGCCACGATGGCACCCCTGCACTCCAGCCTGGGTGACAGAGTGAGACTCCGTCTCAAAAAGAAAATTTTTTCTCATGCAAGAAATTAACTGCTGATAAGTCAGTATCAACAACTTCATTTTAAGTGGCTTTATGACTAATTAGAGGGAAGTGCCCTGAAAAACGATTTTAATCCATTGTTCTTCTTTTTTTCTAGGTCCAGAGCAGAAATCTACAGGAGGTTGAATAGCCTGAATCACTCTGAGTTTACATAGTGGCATTTTTTGCCCAGCCACATTCTTCAATGTCTTTTTGGTAATGATTTTTATTCCTCCTATGCACCCCCACACGTTTTTCCCCGCCAGGAACCTACCTCCAAGTGATCCATGTGGTCAGCAGAAAGCGAATTACAGTTCTTGGCTCTACCACTTCAGTTTCACCTAAGCAATAACACTGTATCTGTGAAACCAAGGCTTTGATGGGCTATTCTTTTCACAAAGTTTGCATGTAAGGGAGACAGCGTTAAGTGTCTCTCCCTCCCCCATTTCATTTGCCTCCTAGTCACACAGCTAGGATACATTTCCCAGCTTTCCTTGCAGTTAGGTGGAATCATGTGACTGACTTCTGGCCAGTAGACTATGAGTAGAAGTGATTCATGGCATTTGCAGTCCTGGCCCCTAAATAACTCCATGCCCTCTTTTGGTCTGTGCAGTGGCTAGAAGAAGCAGACTCCAGGACCCAGAAGAACCTAAAGCCCCAAATAGGGGTCTGATTCCCTGATTGACTGTGGTACAGAAGATTCACCCCCATCAAAGCCCACATTGGACCATAGTGTGAGGTGAGAAATCACCCTTTACTGTCTTAACTCATAGGTTTTGAGGTTCTTGATTACAGCACTTTATTCTAATTAATATAATGCATTATAGCAAATGCTTAACTCTTGATATTTAAAAATTGTTCATCTGTGATTCCCTTAAAATGACCATTATTTGGTAAACACTGTTATCGGAGACACTGCCCCACACGGCTTGATTATTCTTTCCTTAAAATGTGCTTCCAGAAGCTGACAAAATTAATCAAAGACTGCATCATACCAAGTCATCTTCCAGCAAACTCTGCTCTGTAATTTAATGAGTTTTCTCTTTCTGCCAATCCTTCACTATAACTGGCACATTGAATAAGCAGGACTCATGGGATTTAATCATAAAACTTGTTTTTTTCCACTGTCTCTTTAAACCTGGTCAGGTCCTTCCCTTAACCTTGACTTTTATGGTCATGCTTAGGTAAAAGAACGATCTACTGTCATTTTAAATCACTATTGTAGTCTCAACTCAGTATTGAAATATGTTTAGTTGGATGCAGTAATCACCAGATCAATCATCATTCAAGTTGAGACTTCTCCCTGTCACATGCCCCTCCTCCATCCTGAGCCAGCAGCCTGCTACTCCCCCATCCTAGGGAAAGAGGCATTGTTAACACCTGTACTAAATTCTTGCTCCCCCACTACTTACCAGCTGTTGTTTCTGACCTGTGTCCCACCCAGGGTTGAAGCTGTGAGGGTGAAGAAGTAAAAGGCCAAGAAAATTCTTATTGGACAGGTACTATAATAAGATAGTACTGTCCTTTCTGGTTCTGGGGAGCATTTGAAGCTGACATTTTCTATTGCGTGTATCCCTGTGGATTTTCATAATTTTACTTTTTGTTTGTTTACAGCAGTTTAGAACAGTTGATGGAGATTATGGGACAGGGAGCCCCTCAGAATTATTCCTGACACCATCACTGGCTATCCTCAATTTTAGCCTCTCTTCTCACCGTCCTTAGTATCAACACCTGGTATCTTTCACACAGGATCAAGTGAGCCCAATCTTCCTGCAACAAAGTCTGTAGTACCTGACAGCTCTCAGATTGTCCATAGTAAGCTGTATAGCCCCTTCTTTGACCTTATCAGCGTCTGCTCATGGCCTATGCAGTATTTCAGAGAACACTATGCAAAAAGGCCAGGCCTTAGCTTGGAGGTGAGAACTCTGAATTGCACAAGTCTTAGCTAGTCTCAAAGAAAAAGGCTCATTCTACCCCATATAGGAGTGAAAGTGACCATTCAGACTATACACACCTGGAAGGTGTGGCCCCATCTTCATAATTCCTCTAAGGCAGATGAATGTTTTGTCTAGATTTGCATAGTATTAGGCAATTCTAATATTGTCAGGTGACAAACTGACTTATTAAGGGAAGCTCTGTCCCAAATCCCAGTTTTTGAGACAATAAATAAAACATTTCTTATAAATATCCTGACTTCAAAGTAGAGGACACTGGGTAACAGAGACCTCTCTGGCAGAGCTAAGCAGGAGAGGGGACTCACTGAAGTTTGATTAGGGATCTGGAATTACAGCAAAAGCAGCAACTTCTCTGAACTTCACTACCCAATATTTATCACTTGAATAGAATAATTTTTCCTCATTTCCCACCAAAAGTGGACACCAAAGTTTAGAAAGGTGGGGAAAGGTAGAGTGGAAAGATGAAGCATTTCAGTGTGAGCTCATGTTCAGAATCTCTACTTACTGGCTGTGTGACTTGGGGCAAGTTACATAATCTTTCTGAGCCTCAATTGTCTCGGCTCTAGAATAAGCCGAGTTGGTATGGCAGAGGTATTATGAGAATTAAATAAAATGTATATCAGGAGGCCTAAAACAATCAGTGCCTGGCATTTAACAGACACTGAACAAATAGCCCTTCCCCTTTCCACCTTTAAAGGACCACCACAGATGTGGAAGACGTGGTATTCTGCAGGTGTTTTCAGTTTGTAAAGTGCTTTTAGCTTTTAAAGCACCTTCATAGCTGTTTTCTTTGTTTTCTAAAGAGAAAAGGAAGATGTGAAGAAAAGAAATACAAAAAGAGGAAACTCTGGAAGATGGACAGAACATTGCATAACAAAAACGATGGCTAGCAGACTTGGAATGTGCATGTAGAGTTTTCACAAGGCAAGCGACAGTCAAGTGAGAGTGAGTTAACTCTGCAGTAAACGTTCTCCAATTTAAATAATAAGTTTGAGACTAGCCTGGGCATCATAGTGAGACCCTGTTTTTACAAAAAAAATTTAAAAATTAGCTGGGCGTGGTGGAGCACACCTGTAATCCCAGCTACTTGGGAGGCTAAGGCAGGAGGATCGCTGGAGCCCAGACATTTGAGGCTGCAGTGAGTTATGATCATGCCACTGCACTCCAGCCTGGGTGAGAGAGCAAGATTCTGTTTCTAAAAATAAAAAATAATAATAAGGTCAAATGTCTGAGTTTGCTATGAATTTGACTTAGAAATTCATTTTTGAGAAGAAAAATGTCTTGCTATTGCAGTTGCCCACCAGTGGAGCAACAGTGACACTAGCTAATCACTGATGTGTATTCCCTAAGGGATACCACCAAGCCAGGCTATTAAAACTTCCTAAATATAGCTTGTGTGGTGTCATGTCTGCTGGGCTCTTTTAGATCTCAACATCCAAAGCAAGTGTAAATCTGCACTACAGATAAAGTGTGGCCCAGCTGGAACCCAAACTGTGCCCCTCCCCTCCCACCTCCCTTTCAGAGTCTACTTACATGAGGCCACTCGGTATCCACCAAGATATAAATCATGCTAAAGAAACAGAGTGTCAGTCCCCACCCTCCTGGCCCACCAGCACTGTTCTTCTGGCCTTTGACTAAGTCCTGGAAAAGGGCAGCTTAGGGAGATATTTCACTAAATATATTCACACGTATCTGAGAGGCCCCCAGGCAGCTAGGCTTTGGGAGTATATGACAAAGTGGAGCAAGGAGAGGAGTAAAGGAGCTGTCCTATGTCACTGGAGTAAACTGTGGCATTTCACCCAGTGCTCAAGGGTCCTGGGGCCCAGTGAATTTGGATTTAAATTTATGCTCTGACATTTTCTAAGTGTATGACTTGGGGCAAGTTTGTTAACCTCAGCATCATCAACTACAGAATGGACAAAGAAAAAAAAAGCATCTGTTAGTCTTCCTGAGACTTAAACTAGAACCATGTAAGAGCAATGCCTTCTGACTTTTCTCGAGTCATGACAGTCACAGAAAATACCACATGTACAGTATAATCCTATGACATAATGCAACTGCTTGATCATAGAGTTAACAGCATTAGATGTCTTGAGACCACAGACCATGACCTTCCTCCCTGAGGGTTGAAGGGATAATAATAACAGTGATAGCAAACAGCATCTGTGTAGTGATTCCTGTGTGCCAGAAGCTGTTCTAAATGCTTTACTTGATTAATTCATTTGATTCTCAGAGCAATCGTATGATATGGGAGTATTATCTCTTTTTCTCAGATGAGGAAACAGGCACAGAGAGGCTATGGAATGTACATAAGATTACACAGTCTGTGAGTGTCGGGTCCAACCCAGCAGTTAGATCCAGCATCCTCACTTCCCACCAATTATGCAGTAGAACCTTTCAGTATCATGGCCCAACTCCACCCCAACACCACGCCCTACTGGGGCACTCTGCAGTATGGCCCTTCTCACACAGCAGCTAACTTATAATAGCATTAATACTTATAAAAAGTACTTTTATAGGCCGGCTGTGGTGGCTCATGCCTGTAATCCCAGCACTTTGGGAGGCCAAAGCCAGTGGATTACCTGAGGTCAGGAGTTCAAGACCAGCCTGGCATATATGGTGAAACCCCATCTCTACTAAAAATACAAAAATTAGCCAGGCATGGCAGTGTGTGCCTGTAGTCCCAGCTACTCGGGAGGCTGAGGCAGAAGAATTGCTTGAACCCAGGAGGCAGAGGTTGCAGTGAGCAGAGTGAGACTCCGTCTCAAAAAAATTTTTTTAAAGTATTTTAATAAATATTAATGCTTCCTTATAAAAAGTATCTTATAAGTATTAATTTTTTATAAGATATGGGGTTTTATAAGTATAAAAAGCATTAATACTCATAAAAAGCAGCTCAATCAAGTGTGCAGATGGATGCACCAACAAGTTGCACAGCATCAGTGGGTTTGACAGAGCAGGACAGTCCAGAACAATGGGCACTGGCCTGGTTGGTTGTGGTGGGAATCACAGAGACAGGCAGGGCTGGCTCAGCCGCAGGCCACACCACAGGAAGGGAGAAAAAGAGGATGGATTCCTCATGGTGGTGCAAATTCCCTTAAGTGGTCCATGCTCTGGGGTTGTATCACTGTCCAATAAATCGTTGTGGGGACGCTTTAGGGTCTAGAAGTCTAGCATTAGCGGTGGGAATTAGAGCCATTCTGTTTTTAACTATGGGCTTACTGTTGCAGTTACCCCTAATCAGTCCTGGCCTGAAAAAGCCCAGGATGCAGCTGTATGTATGTATTGAACTTTAACATGTTCATCTGCTGATTATAAATAGTAAACTTCTGAAAGGCAGAAAATGTGTCTCTTCCATTTGCTTGCATTTGCTAGCTATCTCTTGATAGCTGCTAGCATTTGTCAGAGCCCTTTTCACATAGTAGGCCATCAATAAATGTGCAATCAAGTTCATTAAACATATTTAATAAAGATTTACTACCTAGGGCTAGCCCTTGAAACAATTACTTCTAACTTCAGAATTTTCTTTTGCAGAGGCAATGGCATCAGTTTCTCTGCTCTAAGTTGAAGGAAGAACAGGAAAACTGGCAGAGACAAACCCAAAGACCTAGTCCAAACTGAACACATTTATTCAACACCAACTCTATTCAAGACTCTCTCTTAACATAAAGCAGTCTTTCTTCTCTATAGAAAAGGATACAAATGAAAGATGCTGTTTGCAAACTCTGACGCTTTCCTAAATCAAAGAACTCATTCCTAACGTAGTTTTCATTAATTATTAATTTATTATGAATACTAATTCTGAATGCATTCAATCAAATGTAATTTGATGAAATAATAGTTGCTGCCATGACCCAAGAAAGAAAAGTTGCTGCAATGTGTGCCATTACTCTTTAAGTAAATGGTTTTCAAGTGTATAAAGGTGGTTTCAGGTAGGTTTGAAGCACTGATTGTCATGTCCAAACATTTGGACCCTGGGTATGGCGATGGAATAGGGGCAGAATGTGTTGCAGTGAACATAAATTAAATGAGACTGCATTTTCTTTCATGGAACCCTTAGAGATGCTTGCCATGGAAACTGAAACATCTCTGTTTTAAAAAATAAATGTCATTTAGGAGTGCTTTGCCAGATACAAACATCTCAGTGACAATTTAGAACAGGGGTTGGCAAGTTACAGCTCATGGGGCAAATCCAGCCATTCTTCTGTACTTGTAAATAAGATTTCATTGAATACAGTCACACTCATTTGTTCATGTATTGTCTATAACTGCTTTTGCTGCACTACAACTGCAGAGTTAACTAGTTTCAAAAGGCACCAAATGGCCAGCAAAATGAAAAATATCATCTAACCCTCTACAGAAAGTTTGCCAACCCTTTATTTAGAATAACACCAAAAATCACGGATACCAACATCTCAGTGACAATTTAAACCAATACCAAAATTAATTTCACCAATTCACAGCCCAACCTGCTAAGACATCTCAATTTAATTAGGGTGTTTTTTAGCATTTGTGTAATTGACTCCTTGAATTGTCGACATGATGCTCATTAAAGAGAAGCACATTTTGCCATAAGTTGGTCATACGGGAAGTAGAAGATATGGGTCTTCCTCTTGATATTGGCAAATTGGCATCTAAGTCGTGTACAGAAAATCTTATTTGTGGTTCTTATTGCATTTCTTACCATAGGTGAGTGTTTACCTGTCCCCTTAACTTCAAGGGCTGGGACAAACTCTAAAACATTAAGATGTATAAGAAAGAAAAATAATTGAAAAATCAGTCTCTCAATTTTTAATATGCGACCCTTCTTACTTCTACCTCTGATGCTTGCCTAGCTATGACCTAGCTTCTGGCAAGGCAGAATTTACTTAAGGATGCATCATTGTCATTTGCAGGAGGCGCTCCTACCCACACATTATTCCCTTTTAGTCCCTCACCCGAAACTCCCCCTGAATAACGCATCTCCCAGGATGCTTGACTAGCCGAGAAGACCAGTGTTACCAACCTTGCCAGCAATAACTTTTCTTACATTCCTCCTCATAGGCACAAATTTTTTTAAGTGTGGAAAAAAGGAAATTTAAGAAGTAAAAAAGATAGTGATGAAAAGTCAACATGTATAAAGAAAAAGGCTGTTGGAAAAGGGAGAAGAAGCATGCAGGATTACCCCAAAGGCAAAAACCTATTGATAAAGAAGCAAATAGAGAGCCAAGCTTTCAAAAAAGAAGGAAGTAAAAATTTGGTGGTCTGGCCTAAAGCAGGGCATTTTCATTTTACCCAGCAACATTGTTCTTTCAAGACACATTTTATATTGTCTCTGAGCGGAGAGTTGCACTTCACATATCTGCAATCCAGGGAGAATCACAATGATGGTGGCATATCTCTCTCTTAATTGTCATTGGGCCCCATGCGTGTAAAATCATATTTTCACAAACTTCATAACACAATGTAATGTCTTTTTCTTCTCATTAAACAGAGCCAAATGGCTACACTGCAGAGGAGGCTATTGTCTACTGATAGTTACTGATCAAAAGCAAATCAAGTACTGCAACTCAGGCACCAACACAGGATCCACCCCCACTCTTGCAGCCCTCCCAGTCACGCAGAAAATGAACCTCCCTATAGTCTAAATTTCCACTATTCAGAAACCTTAGCTCAGGGCCTACCTGATTTGGGGTTCCTCACTCCAACCCCTGAAAAAACTCAGTTTACTAACTCAGAACCAGAAAACATATACGATCTCTTAACATTTTGTAGATGCTAATTTCTTGTGTTGAATTTACTGATGTAGTAACAACAAAAGGTACAATAAGGTCTACTTCATAACACATTGAACGCTATATATTCATAAGCTGAGAAGCAGAGCTAAGAATGAGGCAAGTCAAGTGACTAAAGCACAAAATTTAAGAAAGTACTCACTTTTGGGATTGTATAAGCAGAGTCAGCAATCTTTGACCAATGGGGGATGGGAGTTTGTAGATAAGTGCTCCACTGTTACCTCCTTTGAGTGCATGATTTGAGTTGCATTCTGTAGACTACACAGGAGGCATGATTGAGTTTCAACTGCCCACAACAGTGACTACTTGATAATAAACCTTTCATTTGCCTTTCCCTCCTGTTTTATTCTTTTGAAACTCTCATCCCAGCTCCATGGAATCACCTCTTAACTACCTCCTAAATGCAAGCCTGTATCTCAGGCTCCACTTTCTGGGAAAACACAAGCTAAGAGAGTTGCTACAGGAAGTATATGTTCAGAATGGGACTCTGGAACTAGTGACTCACCAGTGACCAGTATCACTATCAAAAGGCTCACGTCTAGTAGATGAAAATGAGGTACAGATGACAGATGAATCACTAGTTTCTGCATTTGAACAGTATGGGGGAATGCGAATTATAAGGATTGTGGGGTTGGCTGGCCTTAGTAAACTGCAACCATAGAGCTACAGAAATCTCTATCAGATCTCTTATGTCTAAACCAGTGCCCTGATAAGATAAGAGTGGGCCCTTGAGCCTTGGATGTAGAAAGCCCTGAGAATTTTGAATACCTGGATCCTTTTGAATTCTCCAGCCTGGAAGAAGCAGCATCCTCCCTCTTATTAGAGAATGGCCTCCTTTCCACTGGAGATGCTGCAAGGACTTCACCTGAGGCAGGTGCTTCACGTGACGAGGCTTTTCATCCCAAGAGCTACCACGCTTCCCCTTATTGCCTCCAGAATGGGCTGCACCACAGCCTGAGGAAGGAAATAAAATCTCTGCTGTGGCAGGAACAAGGATATATGCAATGGAACTGCAGGATTCTAATGTGTGCTGCTGGGAACCTGGAGAGTGGAGAATACATATGAGACAGGTCTTCAGGGTTTTACAAGCAGAAAATGCAGTGGGGATAGGGGAGGATTTATTGATGTCCTATGATTTGAGAGCTTAATGTTCTGGCAAAGCCACCTGATTCTGACCCAAAAATGTGGTTAGAATGACCCGTTAAAAATTGATCATGACAATGGCCTACAGTGAACGAGGCAGAGATTATGGAATTGTCTCAGCAGAGTACTGAGGTAGGAGTCAGAAGCCTCTGAGAGGTGAGACTGTTAGAAAGGATTTAAGTGCCGCTGGAGAACTCACCACCTGAATGTATTCTCCAGAAGGGTCCAAGGATAGTCACTTCATTAAAGCAATAGGGAATGCACAGGTGAGAGGCATACCAGACCCACTGAGAAGCTAGGCAATGGCTGTCCTCTGCAGGTTAAAATTGACAGTAGGCGATACTGCTGTGGAACTGGGCCCCCAACTTCAACATCAGTATATATATTAGGTTGTGGAATTTGCTAATGGCAGAGGCCAGATGTTAGCACTTAATAATCAGAGACAAGGAAGAAATAATTGCCCCCATGGCATCAAGGCTGGAGGAAAAGTCAGGGGCTCTCTCTCCAATAACTAAAATTCATGGGTCTGGAACCAACAGTGAAGTAGGATTGAGCCCTGTCAGCATTCCGCTCAGTGACCCACTTGCTGAATGTGTGCTGCTTCTCTCCACAAACAGGATCTGTTTGTGAACCCCTTGGTTCACAGTGTAGGGGAGGCTTCTACGAGAGGATGCAGTAAGGGGCTTGACCACGAAGCTATAATAATCAATTAATCATATGAGCTCCTCATTCCAGTAGATCACTGGGCAAAGAAAGGATCATTGTAAAGATGGGAGCTATTGACCCTTGTTGCTGTCAAGATCTAGGATTGATGCTACACAGTAGGACCAGAAAGAAGAGTGTCTGTACATCAGGGAATTTACTGGTGTGTTTCATGGTGCTTCTGTGCCTTGTAGTCACATTAAATGGGAAATCTCAGCAACCATGGTCCAACAGGTATTAAAAAATAAAATAAACAAAGGCTCAGACCTCTAAGGGATGAAGATCTGGGTCACTGACCAAGCAAACAACTTAGAACTGCTTAAACACAATGTAAGCATGAATGAACTCTAGAATGGGTTACAGAAGAGTGTGCTGATGAATATCAATTACAGCCTCAGGACGAAGTACAACATGTGGACTGTAGCTTGTTTCAATAACCCTGCTGTTTTACATTTGTCATAGGTTGCAGCAATTCTGCCAATAACCTGATAAAGAGACTTTACCAAAAACTTAACGGCAAGCATCACATTGAATGATACAGCATTAGAAACATTCCCTTTAAATTCAGTTTCAAGACAAGAATCTCTGCTATGGACAGCTAATTAATATCCTGCAGACATCCTAACCAATACATTAAATTAAAAAATTTTTTTGAGGGAAATAAGAATTAGAAGAGACAAAATTGTCCTTGATTACACATAATATGATTGTCAATGCAGAAAATCTAAGAAAATCTGTAAAGAAATTACTAGCACTGATAAGAAGATTGACCAAGTTCTGAAATACAAGATCCAGATTCTAAAACCAATAACACTCCTTTTTACCCATAATATTGGATTCAAAAATAAAATTTTAAAAATTATTACAATGAAATATATAAAGATATGTCATATGGAGAATATTATACAACTGTATGGGGAAATTTTAAATATATAAATAGATACACAATGTTTAACAATAAGGAGAATCTCCTAATTAATTCATTAATCAAATCTAATACAAACAAAAACTTCAACAAAGTTGTTCATGAAATTTGATAAGCTGATTCAATAATGCATAAGGAAGAGCAAAAGGCCAAGAATGACAGAGACAGTTTTAGAAAGCAAGATAGAAGAAATAGGCTGGGCACAGTGGCTCACACCTGTAATCCCATCACTTTGGGGGACCGAGGCAGGCAGATCACAAGGTCTGGAGTTTAAGACCAGCCTGGCCAACATGTTGAAACCCCATCTCTACTAAAAAAAAAAAAAAATACAAAAATTAGCTGGGCATGGTGGTGTGCGCCTGTATTCCCAGCTACTCAGGAGGCTGAGGCAGGAGAATTGTTTGAACCTGGGAGGCAGAGGGCACAGTGAGCCGAGATCGCCCCATTGCACTCCAGCCTGGGCAACAGAGCAAGACTCCGTCTCAAAAAAAAAAAAAAAAAAAAAGATAGAAGAAATAGAAGAACTAACCCTACTAAATATCAAGGCTTCTTATAAATCTACAGTACTTAGGACTGTGTGGTATTGATGAGGAAATTAGAAAGCTGTCTTATGGAATAAAGGATTCCAAAATAGACCCACACCTATATGAAAACCCAATACATGAGAGGGGTGGAATTGAGAATAACTGGGAGAACTGATGGATGAGTAATTCAATAAATATACTGAGACAACTGGTTATCTTTGTGGAAAAATAATAAATTTGTATGTCTATACCACACCATAAATAAAAATCAGTTTTAGGTATTAAAATCCTACACATGAAAAATAAAACTTGAAACATTTAAAAGCGAATATAGATTTTTAACGATTTTTTGCTAGGAAAGGGTTTCTATAAACACATACACACACAGAAATCATAAAAAAGACTAGCATACCATTCAGCCCAAATGTAAACATCTTTCAATATATGCTTATTATTATTGATTGCTCTAAATAAATGTAGATAAGAGTAGGCTAAAAAGAGTTTTTAGGGCAGCAACTGAAGGCAAAATGTGAGTCTGGGTAAGAGAAAAATGGTACACTTTATCCAAGAGTTAGAATTCTCCAGAGCACAGACAGCATGCCACAGCGGAGAAAAAATAACGTATAAGCCAATGCAAGACACATTTCTCACCAATGATCAGAGGTAACTCAAAAGCTATATATGTCTCAGTAATTAATGTTTTCTTCTTAACTTCAATGAACTGTTCTCTTCAGAGTATCTATAATGCCACAAACTACATCGTTTAATATTTTTCTCTTTTGAAAATGTATTTGCGGAATGAGTGCCAATAGAGAGGAGACAAAACTTCCTTTTTGGTAACAGATAAAACTTCTCAAGGTTTAGAGTATGAACTGAGTAAGCCTCTGAGGATTGTATTTTTAGTGTCAGATCACTGCTTCTATAAGGATCATCAGACTTACAAATTCCAATTGATTGAAGTAATAAGAATACCTGGCAAAGATGCAGGTATTCTTAGAGAATACAGAAATGGCTGATTTCTAATCATGCCACTAATGCCTTGGAAGTGTATGTTAACAAAAAGAGAAAGCTTGCTATCACATAAGGCTTATAAAACACCTATTCTTTAATGTGACCTAAATTTTTCAGCTTGATTTACTTTATCAGTTATTAGTACTTTCTTTTTCATGTTTGCCTTATTTCATACTTGTAAGACAATTCACTCATGACCCTTAATTGCCATTGTTGCCTGTTCTGTCATTGTCCTGTTTTGCTCCTTATAACAAGCCAAAGGCAAAAACAATGCTAGTTCAGCCACAGCTTACAAGTCACACAGACAACTTCTTCCCAGGCTTTTGGATTTTTGTGATAGTATAGAAAATTATACTAGAATCCAAATTCTAAAGGTGGCTCTTTTGGCAAATAATGATTACAGCTTCATGTAGAAATTCATTTTGGTGTAGAAATTCACTTTGCAGCTAAGGCTACCACTGGGCAAAGGCAAATTTTAAACTATCAATAGCTTTTCAATGGTAAGAAAAAAGCTGTGAGCATGCAGTATACAAACCATAACAGCAGGTAATAAGGGCATTCAGTAAAACTAAAGCAAGGTGTTAAGGAGCCTGGAGGAACAAATGTAATAGGAAAGTTCACTTAATAACTTGTCCATTCAAGTAAAGTTTATCCGTGGACAACCATGAGCACCTCAAGTATAGTCAATTCTTTGCTTTCCACCATGGTTGGGGAAGGTTGGTTAAATCAAATATTCTGGTCAAGTACAATGCTAGAAAAATCAATTTGTAGGAAAGGATTTCTAGTAAGTTGAAAGCCTGGTGCTGGTCTAAGCAACCAGGTGACCTCCATTTCACCTGATGCTGAAGTTATCACTAATAAATATGCTAGAATTGTTCTGCATAGGTTCTGAGGAGGCCAGCATACAGGAAATCCAGAACAGTTGGGAGAAGCTGGGAGCAGGGCCAGGAATAGGGTTGGATAAGTGAGGCACCTAAGGAGGTGCCCACTCTCAGGCACTGACCCTGCCTACATGTCCATGTCCCTGAGAGTAGGTGTCTCTTTAGATTTGGTGCTTTAGGCTCTTGACTTCCCTTGCCCTACTCCTGGCCCTGGCCTGGCAAATACAAGGAGGGAAGCAAAACCTCAGTCTGTACCCAGTGGCTGTTCTCTGGCTATGCTGATGCTTCTCTGACAGCTCAGACCTCATGGGAACTTTGGGGACCTGAGAGACTTTACCTTTGTCTTGGAGCACATTGCATTGTCTGATTTGTGTAGTTACCTGACTAGAGGTAAGTTTCTGTGTCCTTTGCTTTATATCCTTTATCCTTTTACTGTGTTTCTTGGCACCTTTCCATCAATTACATCATTGTTCTGCAGTATCACCTATGCAACACTTAACACTAAAATAAGATTCAAAAATCAAAGCACAGAAAGAAAATCAAGGTCAGCATTGTGAACAGCAGTGATTACACTGCAGGTGTAAGGAATTAGCAGACAGTTGCAGACCTATGGGAAGAAGACAAGGTAAACTAGGTTATTCTCTACAGTCACCTAAAAAAATTCTGGTTGTTAGCCAACTGACAGTTCTTAAGTTTTATTTTCTCCTTTTTTTTCATGGCCTCTTATTGCTTAAAAAACCCAACATATTACTAGCTCCAAATAAAAATGAGTAATTCAAAGACCCATAAAGAAACAATATTGTTGTTTATATGCAAAAAGCAGTGGATCTTCTGCCTTAATACAGCTGACTATAATGTCCAAGGGGTCTCTCCTAGGGTTCTGATTATCTATTGCTGAATAACCTACCCTAAAATTCTGTGGCTTAAAACAACACCATTGGTTTTCCTCCTACTTTGAGGTCAATTTTTTTCTCCACCACTTTTGTGGCTTTCTCCTCCTATGTCACATTTCTAAAGGCTGGGGTGCCATGGGTGCTAGCACCTGGGGTGTCCAGGGCCTGATCTCTTCTGTATCTACAACTTCATCCCCTAAGTTTTCCCAGGCATCAAAAAATCCATATAGTGATATATTCCAAGTTAGTATCTCCAGCTCGAAATTCTCTGGGGGAACTCCAGGCTCATGTCTGTGGCTGCCTATTCAGTGGCCAGAGAGATCTTAAAACAGAATCAGATCATGACACTCCACTGTTTAAAACCACCCACAGTCCCCCACTGCACTCAGAATACCCTCCACACTCCTCACCACAGCCCTGAGCCCTATGTGAGATGGCCCCACCTACCTTCTCGGCATCATTCTCTTGGACTGTGCTCCTTACTCACCACACTCCAGGCTTCCTAGTCCCTTTTCTCTCCCCTTCTGCCTGGAACACTCTTGCTCAGCTACCTCAGCCTCACCCTTCAGGTCCCAGCATAAATGTCATCTCCTCACAATATTGTGATCACCTACCCTATCCTCATAGATCTCAGCAAATCTCTCATCAGCTCATTTATTGTTTACTTGTCATTGTCTGTACTTCCTTCTAGAAAATCAAGTTCGTGAAATCAGGGTTAGTATTACAACATAGCATATTTGAATCACGCTCCAGGGGAGTGGCATAAATTTGAATCACACAAAGCCCCTGAGGGGCCCTGCTGTCTTGTTTATAGCTATATCCCTGGTGCCTGATATAGTGCCTGGTTCCTAGTTGGTGCTCAATTAATATTTTTCAATGAAGGAATGAACTAATGACTCTGGCTCTATGATGTTAAAAGTCTTGGGAGTCTTGGGCAACTTACAATCTGACACTACATCTATTCCGGTCTTAATAGATAGGTGTTTATTACATAGAAATTCACAGAATACTGTTAAAGCATGATGAATAACATCTTTAATTATTAAAAATCAGTTTGGTTTTGTAATCATTTCAATTATTATTTGACTAAATTATATAAAAATTTTAAATATAGACATGGAAAAAATAACAAAATAAGGCACCCATAATCTCACCTTTCAGATGAATAATGCATTAAACATATCATTAACTACTTTGTTTTCTTGTACATTTTAAGATTTGTCTCTACCTTGTAGACATTTCTCAGTATGGAATTTCAGCTAATTTTATATCATATTCCCCAAATCAGGAAGTAAAGAACAATATTCTAACATCTGGCAATAATTGATGGAACCTGAAGGACCATTTTCATGCTTTTAGATGATCTTTACTAGCCCACTGGAATAATGTCATTTAAAAGATTTATAATCCATTGATCAACAAAACATGACACCTAGAATCCAGAATTCTGTTTGCATGTATCAGAAAAGTTTGATTACTAGGTCAGAAGTCTGAATCACTGGAGTTGAAAGTTAGCATACATGCTTCACACATTCATTCAGTATTTAATCGACAAATGCTAACTGAGCATCTACAGTGTCAGCAATGTTCTAGACCCTGGGTAACACAGCAGTGACAACAGTCAGAGCTTGGTCTAGTTGGAGGACAAGAGATAGAGAGTAGATGATAGGTAGGTAGAAGATAGATAGATAGATACATACATATATACATGCATACATATATAGGTACATACATAAATAGAAGATAGATGATTGATAAACAGATGATAGAGACATGTAATATGTTTGATGATGACAAATGCTTTGGATAAAAACAGGCAGTGAAGGATGATGGAGAGGGTACAATTTTAGTTTTTCTTTGGGGATATAAAGGAAGGTCTCACTGAGAAATAAAAGAAGTGAGAGAGCCAGACATAGAGATATCTGGGGGAAGAGTGTTACAGGCAGAGGAAACACCTATTGCAAAGATTCTGAACTTTGAAAGTCTGATTGGTTTTAGAAAGAGTACAAGGTCAATATGTCTGGAGCTGACTGAACAAGGGAGAAAGTAGTTGATTGTGTGCTCACAGAAGTGTAGATTATTCAGGGCCTTAGAGGCTATTGTAAGGATTATGGATTTTACATTGAGTGGAAGAGAAAGCTATTGGAGGAATTGGGGCTTAAAGATGATATCATCTTGATTAATATTAAAAAGATCCCTCTAGCTTCCATGTGAAGAATAGACTGAGAGTCAAGGGCAGAAGGAGGAAAAACAGTCAAGAGGGTACAGCAATATTTCAGGGGAAAAAAAAGACTTGAACCAGAATGAAGAAGTGCAGGTGGCAAGAAAGGTCAGTTTGGAATATATTTTGATGGTAGAACTTAAACTTGTGGAGGATTTGGAGGTGGGGTCTGTATGGACCATGCCAAGGTCTTAGGCCTGAGCCTCTGGAAGGTGGGGCTGCCATTTACAGACAAGGAGAAGACCATGAGAGCAGGAGGTTTCAGGCGAATACTTCAACCATTCAAACAAAAAAGTGTTTTGTTTAAACAGCAAAAATGCTTAAGCCTTAGAAATGTCTGGGAAATAATCGTTTGGCTACATTAAAAGGGAGAAGGTTGAAAGCAGAGTAAATGATGAATGAAGGTAAGTGGAGGACTTAAATGCTGGTATGACTAATAAACAGGATACCTTGAGTCTGTTCTAATACTGGGTGTATGTCTTTCAAAAGGATCTCTAGGCAACCATCAGAAGGATTTGACACTCCCTACCTACCTCTGTAGAATAGCTTCTTAGAGCTGATCAATTCACCAAACAATAAAATGCAGTTCTACAAGCTTTAGAACATGTTCAGTAACAAGAAAGTAACTACTTTGCAGATGACATGATCCCATATCTAGAAAACCCCATCATCTCAGCCCAAAAGCTTCTTAAGCTGACAAGCAAATTCAACAAAGTCTCAGGATAAAAAAATCATTGTGCAAAAATCACAAGTATTCCTATATACCAACAACAGACAAGCAGAGAGCCAAATCATGAATGAACTCCCATTCACAATTGCTACAAAGTGAATAAAACACCTAAGAATACAGATAACAAGGGAAGTAAAGGACCTCTTCAAGGAGAACTACCTACCACCGCTCAAAGAAATCAGAGAGGACACAAATGGAGAACTATTTCATGCTCATGAGCAGAAAGAATCAATATCACAAAAATGGCCATACTGCCCAAAGTAATTTATAGATTTATTGCTATTCCCATTAAAGTACCATTGACATTCTTCACAGAATTAGAAAAAACTATTTTAAAATTTATATGAAACCAAAAATGAGCCCATATAGCCAAGACAATCCTAAGCAAAAAGAACAAAGCTGGAGGCATCATGCTACCTGACTTTAAACTATACTACAACGCTACAGCAACCAAAACAGCATGGTACTGGTACAAAAACAGACAAATAGACCAATAGAACAGAATAGAGAACTCAGAATTAAGGCTGTACACCTACAACCATCTGATCTACAAAAAGCTCACAAAAGCAAGCAATGGGGAAAGGACACCCTATGTAATAAATGATGCTGGAAGAGCTGGCTGGCCATATGCAGAAAATTGAAACTGGACCCCTTCCTTACACCTTATATAAAAATTACCTCAAGATGGATTAAAGACTTAAATGTAAAATCTAAAACTATAAAAACCCTAGAAGAAAACCTAGGCAATACCATTCAGGACATAGGCATGGGCAAAGATTTCATGATGAAAATGCCAAAAGCAATTGCAACAAAAGCAAAAACCAACAAATGGGATCTAATTAAACTAAAGAGCTACACAGCAAAAGAAACTATCATCAGAGTGAACAGACAACCTAAAGAATGGGAGAAAATATTTGCAATATACCCATTTCACAAAGGTCTAATATTCAGAGTCTACAAGAGAAATTTAAACAAATTTACAAGAAAAAAAAACTAGTAAGAAGTGGGTGAAGGACATGAACAGACACTTCTCAAAAGAAGACATACATGTGGCCAGCAAACATGTGAAAAAAAAGGTGAACATCACTAATTATTAAAGAAATGCAAATCAAAACCACAATGAGATACCATCTCACACCAGTGAGAATGGCAATTATTAAAAAGTTAAGAAACAAAAGATTCTGGCGAGGCTGTGGAGAAATAAGAACTCTTACACTGTTGGCAGGAATGTAAATTAGTTCAACCATTGAGGAAGACAGTGTGGTAATTCCTCAAAGACCTAGAATCAGAAATACCATTTGACCCAGCAATCCCATTACTGGGTATATACCCAGAGGAATAGAAATCATTATATTATAAAGATACATGCACACGTATATTCATTGCAGCACTATTCACGATAGCAAAGACATGGAATCAACCCAAATGCCCATCAATAATAGACTGGATAAAGAAAATGTGGTATATATTTACCATGGAATCCTATGCAGCCATAAAAAAGAACAAGACCGTGTCATTTGCACGGACATGGATGGAGCTGGAAGCCATTATCCTCAGCAAACAAACGCAGGAAGAGAAAACCGAATATTGCATGTTGTCACTTATAAGTGGGAGCTGAACGATGAGAACAGGGAGGGGAACAACACACACTAGGACCTTTCACGGGAGCTGGGGGAGGGAGAGCATCAGGAAAAATAGCTATGCATGCTGGACTCAATACCTAGGAGATAAGTTGACAGGTGCAGCAAACCACCATGGCACATGTTTACCTGTGTCCTATGTAACAAACCTGCACATCCTGCACATGTATCCTGGAACTTAAAATAATATTAAATTATTTTTTTAAAAAAGGACTAATTTTTCCCTGAAGGAATTTATTTTCTATTCTCATTAAATATTTCTCCAATACCTATAAAGATGGAAGGCAAGAGGACATAGAATTCTGCAGCAAGTACTGACCCGTTGTTCACTGACAACCACTGAGAGAAAACTAAGAGTTTTATGTGAAATCCCCACAGTGGGGCACAATAGAAGCCAATACTTTGGTGATTTTTTTGTTAACAACCTTGTTTAATATACAATTATAAGGCAATACTTCCCTTCACTCCTTATTTTTCAAAAAAAAACAGTAAATAAGTAACTTGTTAAACAGGAACTTGGACATGCTATTTTT
The DNA here is from genome assembly GCF_028858775.2 of Pan troglodytes. NCBI lineage: Eukaryota > Metazoa > Chordata > Mammalia > Primates > Hominidae > Pan > Pan troglodytes. The sequence continues at coordinate 55,819,729 of NC_072413.2, forward strand.
CTAAATGCATGAACAATTTCCATGAAGCATGAACCTCAGCTGAAGACATTACCAAGCTTTCAACTAATAACCTGCATCTACATTTGTTTTGGTCATGAAGGAGCCCTAGGATGAACCCCAAATTCTAATTGTCTCTTCTTCTAAGTTTCTTCTCATATAATTTCCATTAAAGGGACCTGCAGATGTAATTACTGAGTAAGGCAAAAATTAATATAGCTGCTCACCAACAAGCATGCACTTTGCAATAAGCTCCAGTTGAGATCACAGGAACCCATGAGATCAGTGGTCCTCAACTTCAGATGCACGTTTGAATCTTGGGAGAGCTTTATTTAAACAAAAAAACCACACCCATGCCCCAGATCCAATGCCAGAGATCTCCATTTGATTGGTCTGGGAAAGGGATGAGGATCTTTTTTAAAGCTCCGCATGATGAAAATGTTCACTCAGGACTGAAACCACCACATCAGAAAAAGCTATGAGCATAGTCAGCATTGCAAGGAATTCTAACACTAACAGAAAGAGAGTATTATAAATAATAATAATTGGTAATTCAATAGACACACTGGGCCAAATTCTCATGTGATAGAAAAATTCAGGGTGGGAATTTAAAAATTCAGGCAATGGGTATATTTTAATTTTAAAAAGATGAAAAGATCACTTTTCTATGGTAGTAGAATTTCTTCACACACATCTCTCCAGAATCCTTTCAAATTAATTTGCTTTTTAAATTTAATGTAAACAGCCTGTGCTCTCTGCCAAATTCTTAAATATGTGCAAGAAGTCCACTGTGTCACAGAATGTCACCCAGCACCACTCCTGGTCTCAGTGGCCAGCTCATTCCACACGTGGCTGGTGATCCAGGACAGGAGTTGGACTGTTCTTTCAGAAAAGAGCAAACTCTGGGCAACCCGAGGTCTGCCATGGGGTGAAGGATTCAGCAATTCTGCCTTAGAAATAAAGGTGAGCAGAGCTCCACAAGAGTATCTTGAAAATGGAATGATATTATGCAACAACAATAATAATTTCTCCATAGCCCAAGCTCACCCACGGGACAATTTTTAGCCATGTTACACAACTCATTGCTTTTAAACAGCCATCCTCACTATGCCTCCTTTTAAATGCCCTTGGAGTTAGATTTCTGGGCATTCACTATGCACATGCTTATTAGGTTCTGCAATAGGTACAAAATATAATATTTGGGCCTGCCTTTAATTGCAGTTTTATTGAATCAGGGATGTTCACACAAAGGTTCTGACATCCAAGCACCAAATGAGCTACACAGACAAATGATGTTAGAGGCATTCAGAACAGGACCACCAGGGGCAGAAGTCATTAAATGAAAATTAAACCAGATCTTGAAATGTAGTTAGGATTTCAGTAGAAGAAGATAACCAGGCAGCTGGGATCACTGTGAGCAGAAGCACTCTGGCAGGAGAGAGAATGCCTATAGGTCCGGGTCGTGGGGGAAGGGAACTATGCAGAGATGTAGTTCAAAGCTGGAGCAGCTCCCTGTGGAAGTGACTCTCAAACAGGTGCCCTGCTGTCATATTTTATTAATGAGAAAAACATAGTTTGCTACCACTGAGGAAAGCTATTGTTCCCTCAGTGACAGAATACAAGCTGAAAGAGTTGTACAAAGCAGGTCTAAAACGCTGTGACCAAGAGGGCAGGCCAAGTCTGCAGGAAAGATGGTGTCACTCTGGAACCTGAAAGGATGCTTCCTCTGATACACAGGAAAGCACAGCCCTGGCACCAGGCTCAACCTGTGTCACAATGCCGAAGAAAGGCCAAGAAGAATGAAGGTGCCAAGCTGTGGCTCCTTTCCTGGGTGCTGTGAGACCAATCGCTACTGCAACAGGGGTTGTGGGTAGTGATCACTGGCTGGTTGTGTGTGATTCTGAGTCTTTTAATCCCTTCAGGCATGCAGATAAAAATTCCAATATTTCAAAGAAAGCCGTGAATATAAAAAATAAAAAATTTGAGAATCTCCAGATAGGGGAGTTGAATTGTATTTTATAAGCAATGGGAAATCACTGATGGTTTTTTAACAGGAGAGTGACTTTATGGAAAAAACACAGCAGGAAGAATAATCTTGCAGTTAAATGCAAATTGGAATGAAAAGAGAAGAGAGTGTATAAGCAAGAATAAAACTTATTTCCATTCCTCTATAGTTTTAATTTTGAAAAGTAGAAAAAAGTATATAATTTTTAACTTTACAAAAAAATTCCAATACATTGTCTGCTACCTACAAAAAAAAGTAATGGAAGTAAAATCTAGAAATACTACTCCCAAAGAAAGTGTTTATGTAGCATTATTTCCTCTTCACATATGTTGCCTTTTTTTCAGCTTTGTAACATTTCAACTGTGTGGTTTTGGTCAAATTGATCAATCTCTGTAATCCTTGGTTTCGTGATCTGTAAAACGGAGAAAATGTGGTGTAATGCCACCTCACTGAGTCACTGTGAGGATTAAATGAAATAATGCATGTTAACTACCACTTCCTTTATAACATCCGAGGAGATTTTTATTTGGATCTCCCTAGCTTCGGACAAGAGAAATACTTCTTACAGTCTAAGAGTAACTTAGAATATGCCCCAAATATGAAATTACAACCCAATTTTATGTTATGCTATGGAAATCCTAAAAGATATTGGAAAACCTGAAGTCTAGCATGAGAAAGATTGAAAATTTAAAGAGCAAAGTGATTGGAAACTCACTTATGAAGCCTATAACTTAAAATCTCATAATTAAATGAGCCAATATGGTTCTGGATGGCTCTGCTCAGATCTCAGTTTCAGACCACCTATCTTCAATGGGAAAATGGTATATGCCTGATATATTCTGTAAAATACCAACATTATCTATGAGGAGGGAAGCTGTCACTGGTTACAAAAACAGACCATGGCTGGAGGTGTTGCAAGACAAAGAATCACACACTCTTTTTACACTTTCTCTGTGACCCCAAAATCAAAAACCCAGAGCCAATTTATCAGAAATTCACCCTAACTGAACACAGTGCCCATTTCTGCACAGACTACCTGTGGAGCAAGTTCAACAGCACTTGTATAGAGAACACCAGCACTTATTTGAAGCACTGGGGGTGCAAAAATGAAATAGAATGCATCCCTGCTCTTGAATGCTGGTGGGACATGGTATGCATGCTCTGTCAGAATTTATCATCTTCTCTCCCAACTCTGATTTCTTCACTGTGTTCCCATTTCTGCTTCTACACCATTACTCTACACCAATCATTCAGGCCAGCAGAGCAGGGAGGTGATTTTCGATTCCTCCCATTCCTTTCCTGACTTCTTACAGATGCCAAGTTCTACCATTCTCCTTCCACATTATCTCTAATATTTTTCTCTCCCTGCCATGTGAGAATATAGTGAGAAGGCAGCCTCTGCAAGCCGGAAAGAGGGCCCTCACTAGACAGAGTTTGTTGGCACCTTGATCTTAGACTTCCCAGCCTCCAGAACTGTGAGAAATAAATGTCAATGTTTAAGCCACAGAATCTTTGGTATTTTGTGATAGCAGCCCAAGCTGACCAAGACAGTGATAGACGCAGGCATACAGCACAGCGTCCCAGGACAGAGGAGGGTGGAGAAGGGCGAAGCGTGAATCTGGAGGGACAAACTGAAGCCACCCAGTACAGACAGCTCTTAAGAGATAAGCAGAATTTGCAGTACAGCAGCAATCTATGTTTCACAAACTGCCACAGTAAATAATCTATCCTGTGTTATTGTTTTCTGTGGAATTCTCAAGCAGCAAGAGGGAATATTACCAGGTAATCATTTCCCTTTATTTCAGTAATTTAAAGAGTGAAAACCTTGGAGCTTTTTTCTCCTTGAGAGACCACAGCATATTTGTGGGTCCAATAACACCTTTGCAAAACAGAAGAAACATTAACTGTATCTTTATATTATCCAGGCAGAAGAATGCATTCTAATAAGCAATGAAGTGAAAAACCCTACTGTGATTGAATTTATTTTTCCATAGAAATGCAGGAAATAGTCATGAATGTTTTACTAAAATGCTTCCTAATCATAAGTGTATATCCGTGTCTTCACAAGTCATGTTTTTGAGCACTGCAACTCTCCAAGCCAGCAAAGAACTCTGTAAAATTGTCTTTAGTCCCTCACAAATGACTCAGGAGTCCCACTGAGGCTTTATCACGTATTATTTAATAAATTCATGAATCTACAAACCAGAAGATGTGGAAAAACCATAGCAACCAGGAGCAAGATTGGAGAAGTTGGCCAGGGTTGAAGGACGCTAGGAGGCACATACAGCCTTCCTGAGCTCTGAAGCCCCTCCCTCCCGGCCCACCCCACATCACTTGACGTTGCCTTAGCCACACCTCTGCCTTCCGCAGACTCAGTACAGGAACTTGCAGCAGAATGGGCTTCAAGAGTTTAACTGCTCTCGTCACCTGCCTTCAGATAAATTATTAACACTTTATACATGAGGAAAATAAGACCCTAAGACTTTAAGTAGCTTGTCCAAAGTCACAGATTAATACATAGAAGAAGAATATGTAGGATGAACAAGCCTAGAATCTCATGTATGACATGAGGACTATAGTTAAGAAAATTATATTGTATTTTTGTTAATAAATAAATTTTAGCTTTTCTTGTTACAAAAAGAAGTAACTATGTGAGACGATAGACATGTTAATTTGCTTTATGACAGGACTATTTTACTATCTATATGTATCCCGTAACATTGTGTTGTAAACCTCAAATATATACAATACAATTTATTAGAAACAATAAACAGAGAATGATAACTAAATTCCTGATCTTCCTAGCACAATACTTTTACCAACTCCAATTTTTGCATGTTCTGGCTCTACAAATGAGATGAGGGAAAAGAGAACACAAATTCCCTATACATTTCTGATAGCAGTAAACATAGCAATTGAAAATAGTATGCTGGAACTGAAATTCATGTGTAAAATTACACTCACTGATAAAAAATTTTTTCATATTACAGTAAATTTGCCCTTGAGAAAACATGGCGAAATATTTCAGGTATTATTTTCTGTCAGCCTAGCCAACAAGACCCAGGGTACTTTTATTCTTTCCAAGTCCTCATAATTGCTAGAGAATTTGTTCATTTCTTTAATGATAAATATTGTAAGAACACGAGAGCAGGTGTCCCTGAAATAACATTAATTAGGCAAACTAAAATCACATATGCATAAAGAACAAGAACAAAAGGTCTCTATTTAGAGCTAGTAAAAGCATGACTGGTATAAAGCTTACTGTCATGTTGTTGTCATTGTCACCATCATCATCCTTGTTATCATCTAATCGCAAGGCAATCTCACTAAAGACAGAATTCTCATACTCTTTCATGGTCCCTAATGAGATTACCTTAACCATATCCCTAGCTCTGCACATCCTGTGACATTAAATGATGCTTGTAAAGGACCATCTCTGCTAGATAATTTTGGTATTTTCATTCTTTTCTGAAAATCAGTGCAGATTACCCAGGCTTTGCACCCCCAGAGGATCTGAGTCAGTGTTTTGGGATACAGCCCAGCCATCGGTATGTTGTAAAAGCTCCCCAGGTGATTCTGATGAATCAAAACACAGAAGCCTGGGCTCTGTCCCAGAATGACTGACTCAGAATCTCTGGGGTTCAAGGCCTGGGAGACATTCACTTCAAAAAACCTCCCCTGGGTGACTCAGATGCATATCAGAGAGTGAGAAATGCTCTCCTCAATTGACAGGCACAAATCTATCCACAACATCAGGAGGATACACCGGAGTTACAACCAATATCAAATGAATATTTGAATACAGACTCCAGCCATGCCCATAGCTAATCTCCCATTGGCTTTCCAATTTGGATAAATGCTAAATTTGCTCATTAGGGTAGCTGTTGGCATATTTAAATATACCATGGAGACTGCAACTTTAGTGCATCTCTTGCGTTTTCATATATTCACAAATCACCTTTATGAAGACCAGCTTCACAGAAAATAATTTTTTAAATGCACGTTAAACAAGAACAGAAACCAAGCAACAGCCTCAATTTGAGAAAATGTTTAATTTTACCATAGGAATCTTTTTGTTCCCTCTCTTCATATGTTAAAATAAATCTGAGGCTATTTACAAAACCTTGTGCTGAATGAAGTGAAACACAAATGAAACAACCCTCATTATTAAAAGTCTATAAATTAAAATAATAACAAAGGCTGACCCCAAACTCCACCTAAGATGAGAGCAACCTGACATTTCAAGAAGAAACACTTTCCCAGAGAACAAGTCATGAAGCATGACATCTTAAAACTCCAGAGTACAAAATGTCAACACCAAAAGGACTGAGTTGGTAAAAATTGAGAAAGAGTGGGTACTGAGAAGTAAAATCTGTTTCAAACAAAACTAACTCCTGCAAGATTTTGCACTTCACTGAATAACTACAGCACATTGGTGTGTTCATTTTTTTCTTTTTTCTCTACAGATTCATTCCTTCTACTTTGTACAAGCCCTAACAGTAAGCTATAAAAATGTCATAAATTATACAGTGCAAATAGTGTAAAATCTTATGCTCACAAGGAGGTCCAAAGTGGTAATCATGCATTCCTTAGTTTGAAATACAAAGAAAAACATGCTTTTTGCTTACAAAGTAAAATGATGACAATTGCAAAACATCTCAGTAGAACTGGTACCTAATTTCTGTTGCCAGTGAAGGGAGGGGAGATATTAGGACAGGTGTTAGAAAGGACAATGGTATAACTAAACCGTCATTCACTTAATGGAAAGTCCCAGTATGATGAAAGAACAATGTTATTTTTAGATCAAATCCTTCCTATCCAGCATGTCAGTATAAAAATTGCTTCTCAGAGAACCAAAATAGGCCGGGCGCAGTGGCTCATGCCTGTAATCCTAACACTTTAGGAGGCCGAGGTAGGCGGATCACCTGAGGTCAGGAGTTTGAGACCAGCATGGCCAGCATGGCAAAACCCCATCTCTACTAAAACTACAAAAAGTAGCTGGGTATGGTGGTGCATGCCTGTAATCTCAGCTACTCAGGAGGCTGAGGCAGGAGAATTGCTTGAACCCAGAAGGCAGAGATTGCAGTGGGCCAAGATTGCACCACTGCACTCCGGCCTGGGTAACAGAGGGAGACTCTGTCTCAAAAACAAAACAAAACAAAACAAAAATAACCAAACTAGAATGGTTGAAGTATTAACAGACCAATACAGAAGTTGCTGTTTGCCACAGAAACATGAAAATAGAACCAGTGTTATTCACTGTGCCCATGGGGCAACCCGTGCTTGAAGAAAAGGGCCCCTCCCATCTCCTTCAGATCCTGTAATCATATTGTTCCTCCTCACTAGACACCAACTCATTTGGAAGGACACAGAGTCCAAGTAGGTCCTATAATATGTCTCCAGTGAGTCCTTGCAGTTCACAAGCTGTGGTGAAGCCACATTAATACAGCTACTTCTCAACAATTGGAAGTCAGATAAAACAATGGATGGGAAATATAATCAGAAGTCAGTCATAATGGAAAAATTTGCATAAATCAACAGTTTCTAACTCTCCCAAGCCCCAAGACTTTCTCAACACTCCTAAAAAGCAACAAATGACTGATTTGCTTTTCACATCCTCTCCCTTCTTTTGCTCTTTCTCATTGTCAGCAGAACAATACGCAAAATGTGACTGACAAGAAAGAGAAAGAGGAGCAAAAGGACTCTATAACATTTCTGTCATGTAATTACTGAGGACTCAACAGTTGGCTGGAGAGGAATGACCCCTGCCTAGTTTCTGCTGCTAGTAATAATTTGGAGTCCTGGAGGACAGGCCAAACTCAACATGCCTAAAACTGAATTTAGCACTGATCACCCACGAACACCTCTCTCCTTCCAGCCTCGCTAGTCTGTCAAAGTTGCCATGTTAAAACCTAAGTGTTACCCTTGGCTCCTTCTTATTCTGGCATCAAGCCATGTCTAGTCTCCAAATGATTTCAGCTCTTTCAGAGTTCTCAGAATGTTCCTTTCTTTTCATTTCCATTGTTTGGGCTGAGAGTTAAAGAATGCAGGAATTTTCTAAACAACACATTTGGGAAACATTCCAAGAAACAGAACCGTCTGCATCAAGATGCAGGTTGTGAGAGGATGGCACACTAGGAACTACCGGTGACCTGGTATTATTGCAGTCCAAAGTGGCAAGAAAGGAGGTGAGAAAGGCCTGTAGCAGGACGGACCTTTGATTTCTCAATGAGAAGCTTGAATGTTTTCCAGCAGCCAGTGTTTTGCAGACTTCAGTAGTTTAACTAATGACTTACCTACATACCACCCATATTATTCTTATTTGCTTAATAGTTTTTCTGTGAACTCACTTATTGTTCCATATTAATCAACTTATTTAACATTGAAATTTTATTTTTTATTTTATTTATTGATTGATTTATTTATTTGAGATGGAGTCTCGCTGTCACCAGGCTGGAGTGCAGTGGCGCGATCTCAGCTCACTGCAACCTCCGACTCCCTGGTTCAAGTGATTCTCCTGCCTCAGCCTCCCGAGTAGCTGGGACTACAGGCATGCGCCATCACATCCAGCTAATTTTTGTATTTTTAGTAGAGACGGGGTTTCACCACGTTGACAAAGAGGGTCTCGATCTCCTAAGCTCGTGATCCGCCTGCCTCAGCCTCCCAAAGTGCTGGGATTACAGGTGTGAGCCACTGCACCAGCCTGAAATTTTATTTTAACTCAAACATTTCCTTATGAAAACTTTGAAATATATACAATAGAGACAATAGTATAATTAATCTACATGTACTCAGCACAGCAAATATCAGCCCATGACCAATCTTGTTTCCTTTGTACTCCCCTAAGCACCACCGCTACCTCCACCTCCATCAGCACACACACAAGCACACCCTTCCTGAATTACTTTAAGCAGATCACAGACATTATATCTTTCCATCTGTATATAATTTGTATCTGTAAAGGATAATGACTATAATGCCATCATCACACCTAAAAAATTTAATAACAATTCCTAAATATCATCTTACATCCAGAACATTAAAATTTTACATCACTGTCATATACTAAAAACTGAAATAATTTGCCACAAATTTTTAAAGGAAAATGTTGTTAACATTATGGCATGATATGCTTGTAATTGGAACACTTAGCTTGAAGGCTCTTCTCCTTATTAAAAACTGAGATTAGAAAATGTTACACTGGTCTTCCACTTACACATCCTCATTGTCAGAAGGAGAAGGATTGAAAGGGAACTTAAAATGAAATAAATTTTTCACTGTGTAATTTAAAATTATTTAACGCCATGTCTGAGTACCACCTAAATCTTGCATTTAACCAGGAATATCTGTCCCACACTTCAAGAGACACTGTTACAGGGAATCATCTAAGAATTTAGGGCTTGATGGAATTCCTAATTGCGAAGAATTTTTCTAGCAGCAGAAAGAACAGAAGGGATGTATGATGGAGAAACGGACAGCCTCTATGTCCCACAACTTACTGAGCCACTTTCAAATTTCTTGAAAGTTTGTTTGGCTCAAATACTGTAGTTCTCCTAGTGCTCCAATAGGGGAGCATACAGACTCACATGCCTTTGACCAAGGGTAGACCTCCTCCAATTGGAAAGACCACTTGCTTTGACCAATCTCACAGCTTCTGGGATAGAGACCACACGTGCGTATAGGAGAGGAAGGGGACTTAACCTAGCCAACCCAGCTGAATAGAACCTTGCTATCAATGAGGTGATTGATGTCACATCCTGATGACCGTCACATATCATACCATCATTTCTTGAACCATCACTGTCACCCAAGATACCCCCCACTTCTCCAAAGCCAATCTTCCCTAGAAAGGGGCTTTTGTGCCAGGTTCCAGAGCGTCCTTCCTCATAAGCACTCTTTTCTGTGAATAAATTACCAATTCTTCAAGAAATGCCAAAATAAGACATTTTTCGGAATACTGCTCACCTCCCCTTCCCCAATACACATACATTCAAATATCTTCCATGGCTCCCCTTTCATACAGGGAAAGCACCACATTTTTGGCATGCTTTTCTGTTTTATGGTTACCATCTTTTTGCCATATCTCGTATCTACAACTTGAATATGAGTCCCGTGCTTTTACACTGATTCAGTGGTTAATCAGTTCTTCCTATAGGTAAAGTACTATGCTTAATGCCAGTGATACTAAGATGACCAAGACAAAATCAATGTCCTTAGCAACACAGAGGCCAGTGGAGAAATAAATGAATAAACAAAGAGATACAAAGCAATGTTTCATAATAAAGGTTCTATGAGCTCAGGTGGAAAAAGAACCCACTCTTCCTGGGCAGGTTTTGGAAAAGCGAGGAGAACAGAGGTGAGGCTTCAAGAGCAAATGGGAGATCCCCAAGAAGGCAAACAGGAAAGAAGGAGAATATATCCTACTTCTCAAAACCTAAGAATTCCCAAATCATAGCTTGTTCCCTAAACATTCTATGTGCTCAAACTATCTTCTAGTCAGGGGCCAGCAATACGTATGTCTGAGTTTCAACAAAAACTTTGTGATCAAAAACCTGTGAAGGAAAAAGAAGGAATCAAAAAAATATATACAGTCAAATCATTTTTTCCCAAATCAACACATCTTTACTGAGCTTTGCTACATGAAATATAATTTAGTACTGTCTCTGCCTTTGAGGTCCAATGTTTGTTTAAATACAGTCTAGCTGAGGAGCTATATATATAAAAGCAAGGAAAGCTCAACAACAATAAGAGACATGACAGTTCAGTCTCAAAATAGGAAAAAAGATACAAGTAGCACATAATCAAGTGCCAAATAACCCATGACCAAGTACCAACATAAATGCAACTATAAGAACTTTTTTTAAAGAATGATCACTTTACATTGTGGGCCAGGGAGATTATAGGTGTATATAGAGAGGTAAAGAATATTTGTAAAGCAAAAGGCAGGAAAATACAGGATTATTTCAAGGATTAGTAAATCAGTCCATATGGCTGGAATACAGAATTCACGAGAATGGCATGAATAAAAAATAGGTAGGGACCATATTTGAGGATGCCATATGTACATACACAAAAAAACAGTAACCACTTGTTGAGCTCATATTGCCATATTGGTACCCATATGTCATATAAATTAATTCTCAGATAAGGACACAGGGGGCTTAAGGAGGTTAAGTCATTTAATGTCAGTCTAGGGATATCTAGATGCAAAAGACAGATGTGGCCCCTGACCTCTGGGGCTTAAAATCTAGTACCCACAGAGTAGGAAAGTGAATTAGCTGAATTCAAACTCTGGATTCCAAAGCCCAGGTTCATTATTCACCAATATTTCTCTGTTCCTGTTCAGCACCAAGATAGGTCAAATATTAGAAAACTCCACTCCTTCTTCACTTCTTATCCTTCGGTTGCTCTTTATGTAATATTGATGGCAGTGATTCTTGACCCGGCCTGCATCAGAATCACCTGTGGAGCTTTTTAAAAATGTGCACACATATATACACTATGGAATACTATGCAGCTGTAAAAAGGAATGAGATCATGACCTTTGCAGAGACATAGATGGAGCTGGAAGCTGTTATCCTCAGCAGACTAACACAGGAACAGAAAACCAAACACTGAATGTTCTCGTTTGTAAGTAGGAGCTGAATGATGAGAACATAAGGACACATGAGGGGCAGCGGGGAGTGGGGAGGAAAAACACACACTGGGGCCTTTTCAGGGAGGCGGGGAGAGAGGGAGAGCATCAGAAAGAATAGCTAATGGAGGCTAGGCTTAATACCTAGGTGATGGGTGGATCGGTGCAGCAAACCACCATGGCACATGTTTACCTATGTAACAAACCTGCACACCCTGCCCATGTAACCCTGAACTTTAAAGAAAAAGTTGCAGAAAAAAATGTACATGCTCAGGACACAGCTCCAGGGACCTGAGTTGGAGCCCAGGCATCTGTATTTTTTAAATATTCCACAGAAGATCCTGACGCAGAGCCAGAGTTAAGAACTTTATCAACACTCCACAGCATGTCCAAAACACGCCCCAGACTTCTTACCTAAGACCTAAACAAAACATGCACACTTCATTCTAGTCTTCTACAAGCAATCCAGATGAGTGATCTAATAATGACACTAATAATAATAACATTCGTACATTTTATTGAGTGCCTACTCTGTCCCCAGGCACTGTGCTTAATGTTTTTTTACACATATTTTCTGTTTTAATTCTCGCAAAATCCAAGGAGGAGAGAACTTTTAATATTCATATTTCCAAAGTCATAAAGCTAGATACAAGAGCTGGAATTCAAACTCAAGGGTACATTGATTCAAAATAAATGCTTTTCACAGCCACTTCACTACACTGCCATCCAAAACAAAGGATAACCATTAATCCTCTGAATATTTGAGTGCCACCTAATGCCAGGCATTGTGCCCTCAGTCACAAATAGCATAAACTAATACTCACAGACTTTAAAGTAATGGCATATTGACTTGAGCTCCAATAGATTAAATTTGTCATCGAGACTATACCAAGTAGCTGAAAATAGAATGAACAACAAGCTTTGTTACCCAGCAACTTAATAAGATAAAGATTTCACTATCAGAAAATTAGGTTTTCTGGAGAAGGAAAAAAAGTACAAGCTATACTTGTGGAAACATTTAAATGAGACTTCTAGGAAACGGGCTTTGACATTGATTCCCATGGGTGTAGGCTCTCAAAATCTGAGTACCTCTCATCCTCGTTCATTTTAAAGAGCTAAAGGTTAACCATCAGACCACCTCATTATTAATTTCAAAACAGAAACCTTATCACTCATGATTGAAAACCACCTAATTAATTTTTGGTATCAATATTTCCCAATACACTGCTATATAACACCCAAATATCCCCCCCAAATAATGAATGTTTTTAAAAGAGCAAATCACATGTTCCTTTCTTACCTATACATTTTAAGCCATGGTTATTAATGTTTTGAGGTCCACGAGTACCACTGAAAATCTAAAGAACCTTATGAAGCACCTCAGAAAAGTGCACATCAATTTATGCACATATTGTTAGATTAAGAATCTCTCATCTGAGGCACTATTTTATTTATTCCTTTTTCATTTAATTTTTTAAAATGAGGGCTGACTCTTTCAGACACTGACAGTAGCAAGCCCCTTATCCCCATGGAGCTCATCTACAGTCTAGCAATCTTGTTTATGACTAGATTTTGCAATGGAGAATAAGTAGAAAGCCATATTATCAATTATCAGCAACATGTACGCAATGAATGTCTAGCTGTACAGGGCATGGCTAATACCTGGACACCAATTGGAACATAGGGCTAAGCAGGAGATCAAGGGACCTTTGAGCCCCAGGTGATGGGGGAAGAGCCCAGAGGGTGAGCAGGTTGTGATCCAGAAAATCTCATAGTAGGTAGTAGAGACCAGGCAAAAGGGGTTTGGATTCATCGGCAGGTCTCTAGTCCCTAAGAAGACCTAGGTTGGACATTAAGACAAAGCACCAGTCCCAGAGGTATGAACCAGAAAACTAGGGATTGTGGAAGTGGGTTAAGTGGAAATCCAACTTTTTCTTAGAAAGCCCAAACTACTCACTGACAGTAGAGTACAGAAAGAATTTGGTTAAATGGAAACAAAGACGACTCTGTACTTGGAATAGGCACATGATTAGAACCAGACCTTTGATGGGCTAACAGGGTACTGAATCTGGTATCCACTGGCCTACTGATCCTCAGTTTCACCCGATTCCAGTGCCCTAAAGGTAGAGAACTGGTGCCAGGGACTATGGTGAAGTGCAAATCTACAGGTGAAGGTCAAATGCTTAAATTTGGCAGTGGAGATTATAAATCTACAGAAACTACAAGCCACGTAGATCATTACAAGGAGTAAACACATTGCGCAAGATATCGCTCATGATCCTAAAAACCTGGTATATGACTCTACCCAAACAAAAAAAAAATGGAAAGCTAGAATAAAAGATTAGCTAAATACTTAAAACTTTTTATCTGCTGAATGTCAGATATTGTGATATTTGGAAATTAAACAATGGAAATTGTTGGAACACGAAGTTATCACTGTGTCACATCAGATGTTTGCAGTATAATGATCCCTTTTCTGATTAAAGCAAATTCTTCACAGTAGGTAATTCTATATACTGAATTGTTTTCTCATCCTTGTGTCTATAACAGAAATGCTGGGCTATATTCAGTTGATGCTGAGAGTGTGCGAAAGGATAGAAAAATAACAAAGTTTTTAAAAAGTAATAAATAGTAAACAAACAACATGGCTGATGGTTCATCTAGGCTATTAGAAAAAACTCACAAAATATTTTTTCCTTCACATTTTCAGTTCCCATCATATATCAGTTCATAGCAGTTAAGTGAGTTACATGAGGAAATTAGTTATTTCTCCCATGGAAGGGCACTCTGAAATGGGGCATAGTCAAGCCAGCTAAACTTAAAAAGAGATACCCTCTTGCTGGAGTGCTGGAGATATTCTGTTTGCCTCTCCAGATCAACTCCCCAACCTTCTCCATCCTACTCTGTGCCCTAGAAGCTAAGCTATGGGGTCTTCAATGATGGGACGCCTTGCTCTTTGATTTCCATGATGTTTGGCCACCCACCAGACATGGGAGGGAGAGAGGAGAATGCTGTGGTGATATCTACACCCCTGAAAGATCATAGCAAACTGCAGACATCCACTGCTTAACACAGATGCTGTCAGGCTGCCCTCACCACACAACCACCTCTCTCTCCATGTTTTGGGAATTACTCCCTTCCCTTGCACTCTCACAGCCGGCTACTACCAGCTCAAAGGCTTGAAATTCTTTGGACTTCCCTACACCCTGCTCACCTGTGATGGTTAATATTGAGTGTCAATTTAAATGGATTGAAGGATGCAAAGTATTGTTCCTGGGTGTGTCTGTGAGGGTGTTGCCAAAGATGATTAACATTTGAGTCAGTGGGCTGGGAGAGACAGACCCACCCTCAATCTGGTGGGCACCACCTAATCAGCTGTCAGCATGGCTAGAATAAAGCAGGCAGAAGAAGGTAGAAAGAGCAGACTTGCTGAGTCTTCCAGCCTTCATCTTCCACCCATGCTGGATGTTTCCTGCCCTCGAACATCAGTCTCCAATTTCCTCAGTTTTGGACTCTTGGACTTACACCAGTGATTTGCCAGGGGCTATCGAACCTTTAGCCACAGAATGAGGGCATTGTCGGCTTCCCTACTTTTGAGGTTTGGGGACTCAGTCTGGCTTCCTTGCTCCTCAGCTTGCAGATGGCCTATTGTGGGACTTCACCTTGTGATCATGTGAGTTAATACTCCTTAATAAACTCCCTTTCATATATACATCTATCCTATTAGTTCTGTCCCTCTAGAGAACCCTGACTGATACACTGCCCTTCCTCTAATTGCCCTGTTTGAGTTTGTATCTGTTTCCCGCCAGGATCCTGACTGAATATTGTCATTCCAGAGCCACCCCTCCATAGGCAGGCTATGGGGGTAATGAGGAATGAGGTGACCTTGATGGCAATTCTGTTTGGGCTGGTGGAGGAAAGTTTTAGTCCTAAGAGTGCTGAGAAGGGAGTCTTTCATTTCTACTTGGCAAAGCACCCAAAGGACAGGGCCAGAGCTCCTCTTCCCTAACTCAGCTTGACAAGTTGGGAGTGTCTGGGTATTGTGAAGAACAAAAAGATAATCTCACCTAAACTACCACCAACTTTCTCTTGGTTTCCAGGGCAACTAAGAGAAAGTTCTAAAAGACTGGAGACGAAGGGTTTTGAAGCATGTCTTATCCCCATTTGGACTTCTTCTTAATGTTTTCAGAACATTTATCTTAATTTTATAATAAAATAAACTGAAACTGCACTTTTATTCATCAGATTTTCAAAGTAATATGATGTTCCTGTAGCATACTCAAAATCCCCAAACAATTTTAATATCTCTGCAGGACATTATAACCCCCTGGTATCTTCTCTTAAATTCAGTTTTTGTTTTTAATTTCCATTAAGTAGCCAGAATCAAAAATATATATAGAGAGAGTCATCTGCGGAGCTTTTTAAAAGCTCTTTACTGAGCTTTGCTACATGAACATGTACTCGTCACAGCAAATATCAGCCTCGTGACCAATCTTGTTTCCCTTGTACTCCCCCAAGCAATTTATGTTCAATTTTTATTGAAGATAGAAATCGTAGGAAAAAATTACCTTGAAAGGTAAATAGTTACCTACCCAGTAAGCATAAATACAAGAGATTTAACACTTTTAAAAACCTACTGATCTTATTAATGACACATTTGAGGAATTTGGAAAGGCCCAGTTAATGTCAGAAATATCCAGAAATGTCAGAAACAAGCATGGGGGTGAAACCAAGGATGCTCAAACCCCAGCTGGAATGAAGCATCAGGGCAATCACACTTGCATTTCCATGTGATAGAGGTCTTAATAAAGGCTTGTAGTGGTGTGAATAACACGGGGCAAGACTGTAAGACCAATGGGGTCGATGTTGAAGCAATGCTGGACTTCTGTTTCTGAAGAGAACATTAGCAACACCAGGGTCAGCATTCCAATGATTTAAATCATAGCGAGAGAAATTTCATTAAATATTAAAAGAAGCACTGACAGTAAGACTGATGTATGATCATAATTCCACCAATATTGTTCTCCTATACTGTGTCAGGCACACATAACTCAAAATTACAGGCATTTCTACTTGGCCACAGGAGTAGACAACTTGCTCTCTTTCTGTCCCCACATAAGCTTATTTCTTTTTACCTTCTAGATGCAGGAAATAGAGAATTCTTCTCAACAGGAAAAGCTGCCTTTTGGAAGCAAGATTTCCTCTATCTGACCAGAAGAATAGCCCCTCAAGATATCCAGGTACCTCGAAGGAGTCAAGTTGGGATCAGCAGCGGGCATCCCCTTGTCCTGACTCTTCACTGCCCTCCGCCCTCTGTCCATAGAAAACTGTAAGATTCCAGACACCAACTGGACCTTTGTTACTAGTAGAGGGGTCTCTCTGTCTCTCTCCTCCATCTATCTCTCTCTGTCTCTGTCTCTTCCCCCACCCCCCATGCACATACAAAATCTTAAGGCCATCGTGTTCAATCTCTTTTCTTCTTTCTAAAAAGAGCCTTCAGACACAGCATCTGGTTGAAGTAAAATTCAGTCTTTCGGGGAGAAGGAAGTAAGCCCTTTATTGGATCTGCACATTGCAAGTTAAGGGTACCCTACTAAAAACAAAGTGAAAGTTTATTACCATCCTGTAGAACTTCAGGAGGAGGAAAAATAACTGAGCCATGGGAGGATCTGAAATTTTATAATTTTGACTGCTTGTTACTCTCTCTAGTAGACAGTTCTGGGGTCAAATCCTTGCCCTGACACCTGGTAGCTATGCCCTTGAGCAAGGTAACCTCTCTGAGCCTCAATTTTTTCATCTGTAACATGGTGATAACACCCACTACACAGAGTGGCTGTGAGTTATAATGAAATCGTATATGCTATTGCTTCGTCAAGTGTAAAATGCATACAACTGTCGGAGAGAGGTTGTAGCATTCTTGAGAATTTACATCCCAAATCTTTGTGTGCTATGGTTTATTATTCAAGCCTCAAACATTACTCTGCAAACAATTCAGGCTTACATTGGTTACAATCCCACTATGACTGTATACAGTGCCTTTTTGGGTATAATTTTCTATTGAAAGCCACAGGAAAGTTAACTGTGTTAAGTTTTAGCATAAGCTGAGATTCTCATTCCTGATTTTCTTCCCTAATAAGCTTTTATATGTCAAAAGCTGTATGTGCTGGGGTTTTACATGCATGATCTTTACATCAAGTGTAAATATTTTTTAAAAAGATAGAACTCTAAACTCCAAGTATGTTATATGCTTTGCCACCATTTTCCATCCTTTATCAAGCAATCAAACTGGATTGAGAGAGGTACCTAAGTCCAAAGTCAAAGGGCATATCCCCTTCTCTTCTCACTTCTTTCCTGGGAGACAGCCCTACACACTAGGAGAGCCACCGTGAAATTCTACACTCCCAGCAAATATAATCAGAATGTAACAGAAGTCAAGATGAGTAATAAGGCCATTGAAGACAGCTTTATTAAATACTGCACAAGGCACTGAGAGGGAATTAACATCTGGAACGGCCTTTTATTCTCTAATAAGCATAAGTATGTCATCTCCTCTGAAACAGGTAAGAAAGGAAGGGGGAAAAAACACCAAGAGATGTCTTAGACCAAGGTAATCAGATAATCTGCCTCAACTAAAATTCCACTGCATCATTATTGAAATAAGGCCCCCAAAAGAAGGGAGTAACATGATCAAATCAGAACACTCATCCAAACCATTCGGAATTTCTCCCTAGGATGAAGATCCTGCCAATTCCAAATCTCTTTTTCCATTCCATGAGTCATAAACCCAGTGGGATTCCTTCCACAAGGATAAATTTCCATGTTGCCTGAATATTGGGCCAAGTGTGTTTGGTTAGCAGATTATTCAGTCCTGAAACAAACAAACAAACCAGGCAGCCTCCATATGCCCCTGAATGAAATAACAGTCATTTTTCCGAGATTCTAGCCCAAGTCACAGGACAATTTTCATTGCATTTTAGCATATAGTGCAAAATCATTGAAAACAAAATCAATTTTTGTTCCTGAGAGTCTTTAGTGAATTTTTCCCTGAAATTCACTTGTATACAGAACTTAAAGTTCATATCCACTACTAAGATACATGAGATCACATGCCAAGACTTTAGTAGCCAAGAATTTTTCTTGAATTAATATGGCTGATGGGAAACAAAACTTGGAAAATCTAAAATAAACTCATGAGTTATTAACAGTGACGTTATCCCATGCTTTGAGAGCTCAGAAATGCATCAGAGTGAGATTAAATGTGTCAGGGGGTTTCAGAGAGTTAGTGAGAGTACATACCATAGGCCCCAGCCTAAACCCTCCTCAATCTCCAAACAGACTCTTGCAACAGAGAAGGGAATATATGGATACCCAGCTTGTTCATGGAAAGCGACAGATTATCCACAGCTAGTGCTACTCAAAGTGCACTCTGCAGATAGTCCTGGCCATGAACTGTTACCAGACCATGACAAATATAGAAATTGAGAGTAATCACTGAGAAATATTTATAGCAAGTTGACACTACTATAATATTTCAGTGCATAATTATGTTTTCTACTATTTCATTTTTGTTAATTTTGCCAGAGTTTTGGAAATGTAAAAACATTAACTGGCTAGGTAAAGAACCAGATAGTTTGAGACATGCTGCCCTAGACCCTTTTTCATAGTTTTGGCTGCTCTTTGGGATCTCCTGGGAGCTTTAAAAAGTACTGATGCCTGGGTTTCAATCCCAGTAGTCTGTTTTAACTGGTATGGAATGCAAGCTGTGCCTTGGGATTTTTTTTCACTCCCAGATGTTTCTAATAAGCAGCAACTTGAGAACCACTTTTCTTATACTGCTAAGGGATAAGAGAAGGCATTCAGGGGCTAGTAAACTGGAAACACACACAAAAGTAATTCTTTATCTTCTGTTACTTTGAAAATTCTTTATCTTCTGTTACTTTGAAAATTTGAAAAATATTTTCTTCAGATTAAGTTATAATTCAGTGTTTCATTATAAACAAAGATAAAATGGGCCAGGATACCATGATATCCTATAATATAAGGTCATGTGAGGTATAATTTTCAGTGTAAATGTTTTATTACAATATAACATACATACAGAAAAGTGCATAAACCTTATGTGTACAGCTCGATGACATTTTCATAAACGTATCAATGTAACCAACAGTCAGATCAAGAAACAGATAATGCACAATAGTATTTTCCCCCATGTTGTGACATCTAAAGAAGCTTCTCACTGAGAGAAAATAAAAATAATGTACTCTGCCACTATGAATATGCCATTTATCTTAGTTTACAGTAAATGTAGTAAAAGTTGGAAGATACTGAGTAATAAAAACAGAAAGTGCAATGATTCTATCTGAAAGATGACAGATTGAATACAAACATCTGTATTTGCTCATTCAGGAAGTTTCACTAAAATAACAATGAATATGTTTTAAAGGCATAAATCCATAAAAATGGAAGAATCAGGAAAGAAGATAATTATAAAATTTTAGGAGCCAGAAAGTAGTAAATGACTTGTCAGGCCTGAGAAAACTGAAACCTAAATTGAGGGTAGAGAAAATGGAAATTAGTTTAATTTACCACGCAGAATTTCTCAAAGCCTGGAAATGGTGGCACCAGTTACTGCTATAAATAAGGCTAAAATCAGCAGTCTTGCGTAAGCCTGTTTAAGGAACATTATGCCTTCTTAATCCCCACCCTCATTCAGCATTTGACTATACCTCCCTTCACCCTGGCAAAGGGCAGAGGTTTATTCTCCGAAAATGCTCAAACAAAACTCTACAGAGACACCAGGCATGGTTGAAGACTGCGGTGCTATACCAAAATCATGGAAGAATTGAGTGAATCTGTATACACTGCTCACTGAGGCTCCCAGGTTTCTTTCCTACTTGACTGTCAGAATGCTGGTGGTAAGCCAGGAGATTCAAAAAGCCTTCTATGAGCCAAGGGAGCAGATCTTAAGAAAATGATATTGAAGGTTCCCAAGGAAAAAGCCCAGCTGATTAACGGTAGAGTCATAATAGACAAGCTCTTTTGGGAGATGATTCTCCATGAGTCTTTCCTGCATTCCCACATATCATGTGCAGGCACTGACAGCTTTTTGTTCTGAACTATTGCTTCAAGAGCCTGGATAAGCAACAGATTTGAAGGGTAGAAATAAAGTTTCCCTCAAAAAGAGAAGGCAGGTTTGTTTGCTAACATCTCTTTCTGGGGCAAACATTGGGTAGGTTTGTTTGTAGGCCGTTATAAATGATTGGCATTTTCTAAGCTCAGGATTCCTCGACTGTCACACAAACCTACTATACATGCTGAGGATCCACCTTGGTTACTTCATATTGTCCCCGTGGAACTTGGGGAGCAAGGGGAACCAACATAAACATGAAATTCATGCTGCCTGCTGGAGTGTGAGTAATAAAGTCCTTTGAATCTGACCCAAGAGTCTCATGTCTTTTGCCAGCATCTGTGAAACTGTAGCATGATAACTTGATAATTTGAAAGTGGTATATAATGCCAGACCCTTCATAGTTCTTGACCACTTCAGCCATTCTCACAGATTATAAACAGTTTTTGAGTCCTTCACTCTAGAATATAAGCACATAAAAAAGAATCACAACATATCCAAGAATACTGACTAACGATTTTATTGTTGTTGTTGCTGCCCAGGCTGGAGTGCAGTGGCATGATCTCGAGCTCACTGCAACCTCCACCTCCTGGGTTCAAGCGATCCTGCTGCCTCAGCCCCCATAGTAGCTGGGATTATAGGCATGCGCCACCATGCCCAGCTAGTTTTTGTATTTTTAGTAGAGATGGGGTTTCGCCATGTTGGCCAGGCTGGTCTCGTACTCTTGACCTCAGGTGATCCACCTGCCTTGGCCTCCCAAAGTGCTGGGATTATAGGCATGAGCCACCAAGCCCAGCCCACAAAAATTTTTTTTAAATTTTAAAACAACTTGTAGGAAACAGACCATTCAGGGGAAGAAAACTTTGTAAAATATAGTATTGATATCCTTAAGGAGATAAGAGAAGATATTCTATCCATAAAACAAGAATAAAATGCTATATTTTTAAGAGAAATATTCAGAAAACAAAAGAGTTACTAAAACTTTAATAAAACTTGAAGTGAAAAACTTAATAGAAGAGTTTAAAAATAAAGTACAACATATAGACAAAGGGATAGAAAACAGGAGAGAAAAGGTTAGAACCTGTGTACTTCATTACAGCATCAGCCATTACATCAGAAACCATACCTCTCAAATTCATACTGCTTAAGCCAATATAAGCAGAGGTTTCTTTACTTTCTAACTGACTATCACATTCTAACTGACTGTCAAGCAAAAGAATACACACACACACCCCTGAGGAAACTTTGGAAACCAGTACGTCTTGGTAAAGGATACACTGGTTTGCAGTCTGGAGCCACAGATAAAGATGGAAGCAGTGACTTTATCAAATAAAACTATCTCCCCAAACCTGCCCATTTGCCATAATTTAGATGCAAATATTAAAGATACCAGCCACTATGCTAATTTCCCCTCAGCAAACAACCAGATATCTCACAATATTTCTAACTCCTGACTCTCTGTATGTGTATATGAATGTCATTGAAAAATAAAATCTATTCTGTAAGCCTTTTAGGACACATGAAAAGTTGCAATGTCAAGCAAAACTGTACTTGGGGAGAAAAGTAGGTTGTGCTGCTTTGGAAATGAAAGTAGTTTTGCACATTAATATGACTTGCTGCCTTACACATCAGCATGTAGTGGCACCTGAAATATTGTCAGTAATCCTACAAGAAACCTATTCTACTGTCTTGAAAGTAAAAGTCAACTCCATTAGAGCCAGGGTCAAAATTATCACCTCCTCAAGAATTTTGTTTTTAATCAAGAAAATGTGGAGTTCTTCTTCACTACCTAGAAGCTGCTTTGCTTCTGGAAACCATGATTGAAATCTTTAACTGGCATTTGGGAAGACATTTGTATCACTTTTGAGAAAAAAAGGAAGCCCATTCATAGAACAATTCAGTAAGGAGAAACTGATTCATAGCTTTTCTTACTTTATGGATATAACATGATACTTTTTTTCATTTAAAGCTTCACAGTCACCATTATAATGCAGCTGGAAACTGCAAGTTCTTTTGGAAACACTGTTTCTCAGAAAACTAAGGATCCAGAGTGACGATGTGTCATAAAATGTCTTCTCTGTAGATCAACAATCCAAGGGTACCTAGGTATACTGCAGGATATGTTTGAAGGACAATTCTGCTTGGATGACCTTAACATTGAAACAGATTCATCATTCTTTTCTTGTAGACAAAGACTGCATGGATGGTTTTTGAGGCCTTGCCTCAAGGATGATCCCATTGACTTGAATACTAATGAAATAATATGACATTAATTCAACTTGTAGGATCAGGAAATCTGGCATTTCTTGAAACATGTCCACCCTCTTCCTGCAAAAAAGCTAGTAGATCTCTAATTTCATTTGCTATCTCATATCCTTGTGAGTCAACATTTTTAGAAGGTGTTAAGACTCCCAGCACATTGAAGAAAACTGGGTGTCATGCACATTGTCATGCCTAAGACCACTGCAAAATTTTAGCTTTTTATTAGTCCAACCACAAGAGCTTTCTCACTAAAATTTACTTTTAAATAAAACTAAAGTTCACTTATATTTTAACAAATTTAAATTATTTCCATCTTCCAGATATTACCATTAAATTTTGCATACATTATTATGAAATTTAAACATAGATAAAAATCAGTGGAATTATTTTATAGCCTGTACTTGTGAAGTAAACTTCCAATGTAATAAACTGCATGAAAATGTTTGGTGTATATGTGCATTTGGGGGATAGGTGAGTAGTTCATAGATCAGATTTTCAAAGATTTCTGTATCTCCAACATGTTAAATATAGAAATGCTAGAAACCACTGTTATACACTGTAAAACATTCTCTAAGCTAGTATGCAATTATGATGTCAAGTTAAACATCAATTTAATCCTTAGTCACCTTGAAAACTAGCAGTTAAATTTTCAAATGTAATCTGATCCAAGCCCTAAAATGTGTGCCAGGAAGTTCCTATAAAATTGAACTTTTCAAGTTTAATGCACTAAAAGCCTACCTGAGAGACATGACAAGTAAATGCAATCTGGTACTCTGGATTGGGTCTTAGAACAGAATGAGAACCTTAATTGAAAAACTGGTGAAATCCAAATAAAATCTAGAGTTTAATTAATTATAATGCACCAGTGTTGGTTTCTTCATTTCTGGCAAATGTACCATGCTAATGAAAAGTGTTAACTGAGTGAGGAAGCTGAGTGAGGGGTTACGGGAACTCTCTGTATTATCATTGCAACTTTTCTGAAAAATTTAAAAATATTCCAAATAAAAATATTATCTTGGAAAAAAGAAGCCTATTTGATATTTTCAACAAGGCTTAATCACTCATCCAGCCAATATTTATGGAGTGCCCAAGCACTGTTCTTTGTGCTGGTCATACGGTGCTGAACGAAATAGATCCATCCCTACCTACTCTTAGGGACATAAGAATCTAATGGGCAGAAAAGCATTAAACAGTCACAAAAGTGAAGATAAATTGCATTAGCCACTTGTGGTAAGTGCTATAAAGAAAAAGTACATGAGAGGATAGAGGTGCAAAGCTGGAAAGGGCTCTCAGAGGTGGTGGCACTTAATATGAGACCTGAGGAATGTTGAGGGGCCAGACAGTTCACACCACCAGGAAGAGGGGAGAGCTTGTTCATCATCTTAGATGAATGAAAGAGCCTGGAACAGGAACCAGTAAAACCAAAACATAATAAGGTCATGAAAGTGTGGTGGCAGCTAAAGAATCAGACCTTGTAAGATCTTATAAACTGCATTCAGAGTTTTATAGTTTTCCAAAGAAATACAGGAGGCCACTAACGACTTTAACCAGAGGAATGGCATGATCCAGTGAATGCTTCTGAAAGGTGATCATGGTTCCTACACAGATGTGGACTAGAAAGGAACAAGACAAGCAGCTCCAGCTTCAAGCACTTGCAATTTTCAAAAAGTTCTTAACTTCTAAGCACCTTTGTTCTAAAAAGTCTGTGGGAATAATAATGTCACTTTAGATGCAGTGCCACTTCTTCAGACCCTGTCACCATAACTCCAGGAGGGAAGATGGTGCCTCAATAGCCTCCAACTCACTGGATTTGGATCTGTCCTCTAGAATGCCTATAGCTGAACATGGGCTTCAACAAAAACACAAAATAGATACCAAAGGCACATGACTTGGAGTTTAGTAAGATATTAGCAGGAAAAACCTGAAGGCTCTAACGCTCTTAGGAATCTCTGCTTCACAAGGCATAAAGAATTCTTCTTATGTCTGGTTTTCAGTACCATGAAACCATTATTGACATCTCACTGGTGCCATCTTGGCATTAGCCTAGGTCTAAATACAGCAAATCTCAGACTGCAGGATAGTGTAATGTTCAATCTCTGTTTAAATATACCATGTTAAATGTCATCCTCAATTACTGTACATTGAATCGGAAAGACCTGTTGTATTGCCCTATCTGACCTAGAAAAAGAAATATGTCTTCCAAACTTGATGTAACCAGTGGCACTTCAATGAAGCTTAACAAGTAGTCTGCAGTGCTAGATGGGCACTCTTAAACAGAATTCTCAAGGACTTATACTCTAAATAGACACTTGGATTTTCCCAGTTTCTAGGATGATACAGTATCTATAAGTTCATTAAATATCTAGATTCACTCTAAGGGCTCTCAGGGCCAGAAGAAAGAAAAGATGGAATCTTGATTGAAGCCTATAATTTGATATAAAAAATGCAATGTTCTGTGAACCAAATAGCTATTAAGTTAAGTGTCAAACCAATTGCCCTGTTTCTCTAAACTATCATCTCTTCCCTCATACAGTCAATAGGGTTACAGAAGAGGGCCTCTGGCAGCCATGATTGGGAAACTTGACCCTGCTCCAAACCGCCACCATCAATAGGGTCAAGAGTGTGCATGTGATATAAATTGGGCCAAAATGTCTCTTTCCCCAGGAATCTGGATTTAGAAGTATGAGATTCTCGCTCAATCTGTCTGCTCTCTTGAATAGAGGACACGTAAACACTGGAACTGCTGGCAGTGGCTATTTTTGACCATTTGGACAAGGAAATAGAGAAAGCCAGCCTGAAGCAAGAGATAAGAATGGGGAGCATGTGCCAGAGAAAAAGAGATGAAAGACAGAGCAAGAAGTCTTCCTGTTTTCCCCACAGCCCTCCAGGACCTGATTTCAGCCTATACCATCTTACCCCTCCCCTTCAAACCCACGAGAGACTCCCCGGTGTCTTTTCAATAGCTCCCATTTTGCTTAAGCTAGTTCAAGTGGAGTCTTGTGACTAGAAACCAAACAAACCATCACTAATACTCCACATCTTTCCATTTTACTTAGTCTCAAATGGCATAGAACCAGCTTGCCAAATTCTTTAAGCCAAAATCCTTGAAAGGAGAATCCAATTCCAGCCTCTCAAAGCAGATAAATGAAAATCAATGAAAAAATGCTTATCCTGAAATGTTAGGTGGGAAAAAAAGCAGGACACAAAATTGTATTGTAACTACACTACAGTTTATATTTCTCAATAAATCAAGAAATGAAGTCCTGTATGCCTTAGGAAAACTGGAAAGGAATTAACCAAAATAACAGTACTTGTGTTAGGGTAACAAGATTATTTCCCTTTTCCTTTACATTTCTCTGTGTCTTGAAGTAGTTAAATGCTTTATAATTTTTTTAAAAAACTATAACTTCAAAGACTATGTAGAAACATGTAAATACGTTTGTAACATAATGATATATTTTTAAAAGAAGAACATAAAATAGGCTGTCTGTTACATTTGTGGCTACATACATAGCTAAAAAAAGAACTGTCTTTTTAACACTCCACGTATGAAAGGAACAATGCTACTTCCAATGGACTATTCCCGAATTAACTCTCAGCCTTCACTTCCTCCCCACCTGTTTGCCCTCACTATCCCATCTTCACCCCATCCTACCCAAGCTATCCATCTTCAGCTGAGATTCCACATTTCCCTGCTACCTCTCTCCCAACTTCACCCTATTTTGGTGCCTGAGTACCTGCATGCATCTGCAGACATGTAGACCCATTCTGCCACTCACTGGCTGTTGATTTGCCTCATCTCTTTTAGTTCAGTCCATTTGGAATCACCTCATCACAGATGGCTTCCAGCCCATTTTAAATAAGCTATGCCAAGAGGCAATCCAGGTAGAACCACCCCTTTCTGTTTTAGCACTAGACAAGCCAGAAAATTGGTAAAGAGTAGAAAGTAACAACCAAAAATAAAAACCATTGTGAACTTGGACAATTTATACTTGTGTTTAAGTTACTGTGGCATAATTTTTAATAACAACAATTTAAAATACAATTATGGGTTTGATCAAAAAATAAATGGTAAGCCATCTACTTACAAGCAAAAAGTGAGCATGGTTCTTTGAAGTCATAAAACTGATTCTATTCATTTCCTCATAATTATAACAGCTTCCATACATTGAACTGGATGTTGTTCCAGACACTCAATAAACATTATCTTACATAATCCTCTCAACTACCTGTGAGGCAACTATTATCATTCCCATTTTATAGGAACAAAACTGTTGATCTGAGAGGAGGTTAAAGAAACTATCATCAGAGTAAACCGGCAACCTACAGAATGGGAGAAAATTTTTGCAATCTATCCACCTGACAAAGGACAAATATCCAGAAGCTACAAAGAACTTAAACAAATTTACAAGAAAAAAACAAACAACCCCTTCAAAAAGTGGGCAAAGAATATGAACAGACACTTCTCAAAAGAAGACATTTATGCAGCCAAGAAACATATGAAAAAATGCTCACCATCACTGGTCATTAGAGAAATGCAAATCAAAACCACAATGAGATAGCATCTCACACCAGTTAGAATGGCGATCATTTAAAAGTCAGGAAACAACAGGTGCTGGAGAGGATCTGGAGAAATAGGAATGCTTTCACACTGTTAGTGGGAGTGTAAATTAGTTCAACCATTGCGGAAGACAGTGTGGCGATTCCTCAAGGATCTAGAACTAGAAATACCATTTGACCTAGCAATCCCATTATTGGGTATATACAACAAAAGATTATAAGTCATTCTACTATAAAGACTTACGCACACGTGTGTTTATTGTGGCACTATGCACATTAGCAAAGACTTGGAACCAACCCAAATGTCCATAAATGATAGACTGGATTAAGAAAATGTGGCACATATACACCATGGAATACTATGAAGCCATCAAAAAGGATGAGTTCATGTCCTTTTCAGGGACATGGATGAAGATGGAAACTATCATTCTCAGCAAACTATCACAAGAACAGAAAAACAAACACCACATGTTCTCACTCATAAGTGAGAGTTGAACAATGAGAACACATGGACACAAGGCAGGGAACATCACACACTGTCGGGGGTTGCTGTGTTGCCCAGGCTGGAGTGCAATGGCATGATCTTGGCTCACTGTAACCTCCGCCTCCCAGGTTCAAGTGATTCTCCTGTCTCTACCTCCCAAGTAGCTGGGATTACAGGCATGCACCACCATGCTCAGGGGGCATGTCAGGGGGT